>NW_006408935.1:157453-175972 GCF_000296735.1 Chrysochloris asiatica | reverse complement strand
GATGGCATCAAGAACATCACAAATGAATATTGCAAAGGTTCATTTAAAAGACAGGAAAGAAAAGAACAAAGTAGATGTTAAAAGAGAGTCTGAGAGGTGCTCTTAGACATAGAGAATCTAAAGCCACTGGAAGAAATGCTGAAGTGAGAGTTGCACAGAAAATTTCCAAGGGCAGCTTGAGAAGCCAAAGTAAAATAATGAAACAAGCAAAGATCTGGAGTTAGAAATCCAAAAGGTGAGAAAATGCTCAGAATTTCTCAAGCTGAAAGAGCTGGTGCAATACGGAAGGATTCTAGGGGAAAATTATTGAATGATGCATGAAGCATCAAAGCAAGATGGCTGGGGAACCATCAAGGCAAGCAATCGAGTCCATTAAGAACAAACGCCCCTCCAAGACTGAAACTCAATTGGAATACATGAGCAGGCATGTAGGCTCTCTGGTGACCACGTTGGTCTACTGGTGAGTGGAAGAGGGGGAAAGGCAGAAATGAAGATATGGGCTGAGCTCAGCCACTTTCTATAGACTCCCGTCAACCTTGAGATCAGAGAGAAAAGCTGAAGGGCTGGTTGGTCCAAAGTATGGTGAGACCTGGGGACTCCTGAGCCCATGGACAAGGACATAGCCATGGAGGGATGCAGCTGAGAGTGAGGTGTCCAGCTGCTATGAAGTGATGGGAGATGCAGAAGAACATCAAAACTTGCAGATAGTACCCATTTAACCTAGCTTCAATGGCTTGATAATCAGAACTCGACTAGAGGAAGATTAAAAAAATATTTTTTTTTATAAAGGAAACAAGTGTAAATTGCTACAATTTGATGAACTTGACCTATACTTACAGGTGTAGTAGCTCAAAATACCAACTGAGAGGGAAGGAGTCTTCATATCAAGGACCATTCCTATGGACGGGCAACTTAGACATTGGCTACCTAAAATGGGAATGGGACGGCTATAAAGACATGACGTGATTGGCTTGCAAGTTTTCAAGAGGGAGTTTCATTTCAGAGTGTGCAGGGGAAGGTAGAATCCCCACTGAATAGTTTTCATCTTATCTAGATGGGTCTGGTGAAAGGAGATGGGGATAAGATTCCCATGATTCAATAGTGAGTAATTGTTATCATGACTAATTGTGACTGTCACAACTATAAAGGTAGAGGTTTTGTAACACAAAGGGGGTAGTAGTTAATCTTACATTTCAGGAATAGAGGACCCTAGGACCATCAAGGCAGAAAAGCATGAGTGGAATGTGGAACCTTATCCAGGGAAAGTGACACTAGAGATGGAGGCAGAGGGGATGACATGGAAAGACAGAGCAGCTGAGGACTCTAGACTCATGGAAGGAGAAAGGCTGTGTGCTGGTGGCCAGGAGGCAGGCTTGCAGAAAGTGCCCTTCAGTTGTTTAAATGATTATATATTCTTGAGTGTTTTTGTGTACATCCAAAAAACAAAAACAAAAACCCCCAGAGGGAATAAAAGCAAATACTGTTGAAATTATGATGCACAGAGGGGATTGTAATCATTACAATGAAATGAAATACGATAGGATGAGTGTAAAACCGATGTTCTCGCATGTAAACTATCACTCAATTCACAATAAAACATTAAAAAGTAGAAGAATATGGAAGGAATACACAGAGTCACCCTACCAAAGAGAAATGGTCAATGATTTGAAGAGGTAGTATATGGTCAAGACCTGATGGTATTGAAGGAAGAAGTCCAAACTGCACTGAAGGCATTGGCAAAAACCTAGGTTTTATGAATTCATGGGATACAAATTGCGATGTTCCAACCAACTTATGCAGCACTGTTGCTCACTTGCCAATGCCAAGAAATTTGGGAGACAGTTACCTGGCCAAATTATTGACAAAATCCATATTTGTGCCTATCCCAGTAGAAAGTGGGAATCATTGAACAATATCAATGCACATGCAAGTAAAATCTTGCTGATGATCTATCAAAAATAGTTGCAGGGAGATGACAGGAATTCAAGCCAGATTCAGAAGAAGATGTGGAACAAGTTCTGACTCATAGTGACCCTGTACAGGGTTTCTGAGGAACAGCTGGTGGGTTTGAATCATTGACTTGTGGCTAGCAATCCAGTGCGTATCCTAAAGAGCATAGCAGGAATACCAGAAAGATATTACTTGTGCTTTATTGACTATGCAAAGGCATTCAACTTTGGGGATCATAACAAACTGGATAACATTGTGAAGAATGGGTACTCCAGAACGCTTAATTGTGCTTAAGATGAACCTGCACATAGACCAAGAAGCAGTCATTCAAACAAGAGGACACTGAATGGTTTAAAATCAGGAAAAGGATGTCTCAGGTTGTATCCTTTCATCATACTTACTCAGTTTGTATGCTCAGCAATGATCTGAGTAGCTGGATTATATGAAGGAAAATGTGGTATCAGGATCAGAGGAAGACTCATTAACAACCTGCGATATGCAGATAATACAACCATGCTTGCTGAAAGCGAAGGGGACTTAAAATAGTTACTGATAAATTTCAAAGACCACATCCTACGATATGGGTTGCACCTTAATGTAAAGAAACAAAAAATCTTTTGCTTGATCTAAGTACAGTAACTTAGTCTGAACTCTTAGGTATCTCTGCTCCACGGGCACCCTGTCTGGCTCCTTGAGGTTCACCGTCACACAGCCTCCTTATCTGGTCATCATTCACTCAGCAATATGTTTAGAGTGGTTACTTTGTGCCAGACACTGGACTAACCAATGCGGGGGGAGGTTGGGGGAGATGGACAATGACACAGAGCTGGTCAAGATAAACAGACAGCACGATTTCAGCCTCTAACTCTTTGGATGCTATGAGTCTTCCAGCGAATCATCATACGTGTGACTGGTCTTGGGAATTCTCGACACCACAGATTCACAGAGATGGATTAGTCCCCAGAGCCCCAGCCCATGAACACAGCCAAGTGTAAAAAGGATCTGGAATGATACAAATGATTATACACATATTGATATGAGGAGGAGGAGGGGGTAGTGAAGGTATATCAGGTGGTCTGATGTAGTTGCAGCAAAAGGCAGGTTTCCCTGGGGAAATGAGGTCTGAGATGGGAATCTGAACTCTGAAAGGGGATAAGAAGGAGGGGTGGCATATGCAAAGGTCCTGTGGCACCATCTTCAGCTGTCTTTTCTTTTTCTACTACTGGGGTTCAGTTCTCCTCACCTTTCATAATTTTTGGTCTCCTTGCTTCTTATTGCTCCCCTCCAGGATTGACAAACTACAAACTAGGAGTCAAATCTTGCCAGCTGCCTGTCTTGATATGGTCCTTGAGCTAAGATTGGTTTTAACTAACCAGGGGCAGCTCAGAAGAAAGGCCTGGCAACCTGCGTCTGAAAAATCAGCCATTGCAAGCATTATAGAGCACAGTTCTACTCTGACACACATGGGGTTACTAAAAGTCAGAACTGACTGGTTCATTCTATAGAATGACTCAGGTGAGGGTTTGTACTGAAGCACACGTCCTGCCTAAACTTGGTTTAAACCTGGCTCTCTATACCCTTTAGACCAGTCTACATGGATTTCCCACTGCATAGCGTAGTCCCAAAGCAGTTTCCCTCTCAGCACAGGAACTTTGCACTGATCTGTCCCAAGGAGGGATTATACCTGAGGCAACTGGAGGCAGGCCAGCTTCCCCAGACAAACCATGATAAAGATTTCTGAAACTGTTGTTTCAGAGCCATTTGTTTTTTAAATGAAATGGCACTACCACCACCTGGTGGCTATTTCCTCTAACTGTAGTTTCAAGTCAGATTTCTTTCTTTTTTTTTGAGCCGAGTTTGGCTCACTCATCATCAGTTTGTTGCTGTGATGTTAGAAGTTATGTCAGCGCCATTGTATTTCCAGTTCCAACACATTCACAGGTTACAGTGGAACTTCCAGACTAAGACTAGGAAGAAAAGCCTGGCAATCTACTAAAAATCAGCCAATGAAAGCCCCATGGATCACAAATGTTGCCCCAGACTTTGTTATCAGGAGGATCCAATTGAAACAAGCGAAACTCTCAGACAGGCGGATTGACACAAGGAATGAAACAACGCACTCAAGCACTCCAGTGATTGCACAGGTGGCGCAGAACCAGGCATTACTTTGTTTGAGCATACGGTAGCCATGATTTGGGGACACAATTCACTCTGTAACAACTAGTAATCGTCTCAGCAATCGTTTGGTGTCCCTGGGTGGTGCAGACACTTAACACACTTAGATACAAAGTTCAGAGGCACCTTTAAAGAAATACCTGGTGATGTACTTCTGAACATCCAACCACTGGAAACCCTAGGGACCACAGTTCCCTCTGACACATGTGGAGATGTCATGAATCAGGATCAGCTTGATGGCACCTGGTTTTACTTTCCTCTGGATGCTGAGCTCTTTGTGTTAGGAGCGATGTCTTAGCTCCTCAGTGTTGTTGTAACTATATTCAAGAGGATTTTCAAGGCTGTGGCCTATTGGAAACAGTTTGCCAGGCCTTTCTTACCAGCTGCCTCTGGCTGAGCTTGAACCACTAACTTTTAGGTTGGTTGTTCAGTGCTTAGCTATTTGCACCACTCTGAACCTCTTTCTACAAGCACAAGGTGTAGGAATTCAACATAATTTGGGGGGAAAGCAATACAATTCATGACCAACGAATTTCATCTCTATTTTCCTTGTCCTCAAAAGTGGTCTTGGATGTGGTTAAAAAAACCACACCAAATCAAGGAGCTCTGGTAGCGTTGTTGTTGTTGTTATGTGCCGTGGAGTCGGTTCCAACTCATAGCCACCCTGTACAGGGTTTCCGAGGCTGTAAATCTTTACGGGAGCAGAACGCCTCATCTTTCTCCCACGGAACAGCTGGTAGCTTCAAACTGCTGACCTTGCGGTTCACAGCCTGATTCATAACCACTACGCTACCAGAGCGAACCACAAGGTCAGCAGTTCGAAACTACCAGCTGCTCCCTGCAGAAAGATAAGGCTTTCTGCTCCTGTAGAGTTTACAGCCTCGGATACTCTGTACAGGAACTGACTCCACGACACATAACAACAACAACAAAGCAAAAGAAGTTTCCATCAAGTCAATTCTAACTCATGGTGACCCTATGTCCCACAGTAGAATTGTGTTCCATAGAGTTTTCAAGATTGTGTCCTTTTGGAAGTAAATTGCTTGGCCTTTCTTCCAAGGTGTCTCTGCGTGGTTCGAACCTCCGCACTTTCAGTTAGTAGCCAAGCACTTAATTGCTTATGTCACCCGGGAACTACTTCCAGAAGGGCCAGGAATTCAACACATATTTTGGAAGGGCTACAATAAAATCCGTAACAGATGGGACCCATCTCTATGTCCCCAGGAGCGGTCTTGGCTGCAGTAGACAGCCAGTAACTCTTTTGTCCTAGCACAGAGAAGAGGATGCTTTTCCTATGAGCTTCCTCAGAGCCACCTTCATGTCCTTGTTCCTTAGGCTGTAGATAAAAGGGTTCAGGACAGGGATGATCACTCCACACATCAGGGCCGCTGCCTTATCTTTCTTTGAGGAGGCGGGTGACGCAGGCTGCAGGTACACGGCGAAGATGGTCCCATAGAATAGCGACACCACAGTGAGATGGGAACCACAGGTGGAGAAGGCTTTCCACTTGCCCTCGGCTGAAGGAATCTTAAAAACTGCCCGGAAGATGCAGATGTAGGAGAAAAGGATGCAGGACAGAGGGCTGATGCCCATGACAATGCCAAAAGCAAAGATGACTAGCTCGTTGATGTGTGTGTCAGAGCAGGAGAGCTTCAACAGGGGCATGAGATCGCAGAAGAAGTGGGGGATCTCAGAGCCAGCACAGAAAGTCAGCTGGGCCATAAGGGAGGTGTGCACCAGGGACTGGAGGTTGGTGATCACCCACGGGCCCCCCACCAGCAGCCCACATACACGGGGGCTCATGATGACCGAGTAGTGCAGAGGGTGGACAATCGCTACGAAGCGGTCAATGGCCATTATGGCCAGCAGGAAGCTGTCCATGGTGCCGAACAGGTGGAACGCGTACATCTGTGCCAGGCAGCCCACATAGGGGATGGCTCTGCTCTGGACCTGGATGTTCACCAGCATTTTGGGGACGGTGGTGGAGGAGAAGAAGATGTCAACGAAAGACAGATTGGCGAGGAAGAAGTACATAGGTGTGTGGAGGTGGGAGCTTGTGACAATGGCCAGAATGATGAGCAGGTTCCCAGTGATGGTGACCAGATACATGGGCAGGAACAGCCCAAAGAGGAGGGGCTGATGCTCAGGCTTTTCTGAGAGTCCCAGGAGGAAGAATTCAGAGACTGTTGTTTGGTTTTCAGGTTCCATGGACAGTCTATGTCCCCTGGAAAAATGGAGGGAGCAACATAAAGCTGAGAGTTGGAGGTTCAAGCCCCAGCTTCCCATTGAGACCTATATGATTCTGTTAAAGCCCTTTGAATCCTTACATTCTATTGTCTTAAACTAAGGAGTTCCTGGGTGGTGCGAACAGTTAGGCACTTGGCAGCTAGTCAACTAAAAGGTTATTAGTTTTAACCCTCCCAGAGGTGCCTCAGAAGAAAAGTCTGGCAATCTGCTTCTGAAAGTTCAGTTGTGAAAGACCTATGAAATACTTCTACTCAGCACACATGGGGTTGCCATGAATCAGAGTTGATCTGATGGCAATTAGTTAGATTTTTGTTGCTATTGTTTTTTTGTAAACTATCTTCAATGGAAGGAGCCCAGGTCGTTAAGTGCCATGCTGCTAACCAAAAGAATGGTGGTTTGAACCCACCAGGCATTCCATAGGAGAAAAATGTGGCTGTCTGATATGTAAAGATCACACACTTAGAAACCATATTGTTGTTGTTGTTGTTAAGTGCCTTTGAGTCGGTTTTGACCCATAGCGACCCTGTACAGGATTTCTGAGGCTGTAAATCTTTACCGGAGTAGAATGCCTCATCTTTCTCCCACGGAGTGGCTGGTTGTTTTGAACTGCTGTCCTTAAGGTTCACAGCCCGATTCGTAACCACTACACTACCAGAGCGCTTAGATATGGGCCAGTTCTATTCTAGAAGGTTGCTGTGACTTGGAATTGAGTCGATGACAATAGGACTTAAAAAAAAAAATCTTCGGTGGGTTTCTATTTCCCCAAATGATGCTTTCTATCCTAAGGGAGTGACTCAGAGACTTAATGAATTGAAAGATGTTGCCAATGCTGTTATCATTGTTAAGGGCTGTCGAGTTGGTTCATACTCATAGAGACCCTGTATAGAGTTTCCGAGGAGTGGCTGGCAAGTTTGAACCGCTGACCTTGAGGTCCATTGCTGATCCTACAGTGCCGTGTTAGCTGCTGTCAGATTTCCCCCTGACTCATGGCAACCTTGTGTACAGTGGATTGGAACATTGCCTGGTCCTGTGCCATCCCTATGATTGGTTGCAAATTGGAAACTTGTGATGGTCGTTGGCTGGTTTTTGGAAGTAGATGATTAGGTCTTTCGTCCTAATCCATCTTAGTGTAGAAGCTCCATTAAAGCCTGCTCAGAATCACAGCAACATGCAACCCTCCACTGACAGATGGGCATTGGCTGTGTGGGGACACAAGCTGGGACTTGAACCTGGGAGTAATCTTCCCAGAAAACTAAGCCAATCAGAATCAACTCTGAACTGAGAGCTGATGCAGTATAAGAGAACTTGGTGTTTTCCTTCCTTTCTTTCCTCTCTCTACCCCTCGTTTCTTTCCCTCGTCTCTCCCTATCAAAAAGATACAATCTTAGCATTACTTTGGTGTTAGGGATTGAGGAAATCAAGACAGGATGTAAAAGTATCACTCTACCTCTGCTTTCGATGAACTCCCAAGTGATTGGAGACACTTCAGGATCTGCTGCGTCTGCAGTAGACAGCCTCTGACCTGTTGTGACAAAGACCAGGATTTATCATTTGGGGTACAAGCATAAAATCCATTGCTGTTGAGTCCGTTCCAACTCATGGAGTTTCCATAGAGCTTCACAGCAAACCTGCGCTTCATAGGTGTGATGCTGTAGGAGAAGCACTGAACTGCTAACTACAAGGTCAGTGGTTTAAACCCACCAGCCACTCCTTGGAAGCCCTGGACAGGATCGCTATGAACCGGAATCAACTCAGCCACACTTAATAACAGCAACAACAATCTTTATGGGAATAGATCACCAGCACTTTCTTCCACAGTATTGCTGGGTGGATTTGAAAAATGCCAGCCTTTAGGTGCTTAACCATTTTACTACTCAAGGGCCTTTCTGTGACACTGTAGGACACGTGCAGAACTGCGTGGTTGATTTGAACCACAATGCTGGTGGTTCAAACTCACTAGCTGCTCCTCAGAAGCCCTATACCAGATCATTGTGAGTAAAAACTGACTCAACGGCACTTAACAACAACAATTATATATAGTAGACACCTTCTCACCTATTGTGATGGAGACTAATTAGTATCAGTGTGGGTGGAAATATAAATGTGATACAATCAGGCCTTTTTCCAAGTAGGGATTTGATGATGGTGGGTATACATTGCTTTCTTGCCATATACACAAACCATCACCTGCAATATCAATTTGTTTCCTTAACATGGAGCAAGAAGTTAAGGATCTTTTCCAAACAATCTGGGTATCTGAGCCTTCTAGATTTTGTCAATTGTCACCCAAATCATTTTCAGCTATCTTGCTCACATCTTGTTTGACAGCAATTTGAAAATGTTTATGAGATTAAAAAATATTTTCAAAATTTTGCCATTTTAACCATTTCTTAAAGTTTAAAATTCAGGGGTATTCACTGCATTAATCTTGTTGTGCAACTATCAGCACTATCAATTCTGAAAGTTTTTCATCACCTCAAACGGAAACTCAGTACCCTTCAACAATGAATCCCCATTTCCTCTCTCCTCTGGGCCCAAGCAACCTCCAATAGACTTTGTTCTCTGTGTGTTTGCTTAGTCTAGATATATGCCCATTTAGGACCCACACTCAATACTAGTCCTTTTCCATCTGGTTTATTTCACTTAAGGTTCAGCCATACTGCAGTATGTATCAGAACTCTGTAAAAATATATTTAGTATGGCTGTACCACATTTTGTTTATCCATTCATCTGGTGATGGACACTGGGTGTTTTTAAGTGATTAATTCTTTTGTTGTTGTTGTTAAGTGCCGTTGAGTCGGTTCCGACCCATAGCGACCCTGTACAGGGTTTCCGAGGGTGTAAATCTTTATGGGAGTAGAAAGCCTCATCTTTCTCCCGCGGAGCGGCTGGTAGTTTCAAACCGCTGACCTTAAGGTTCGCAGCCCGATTCGTAACCACTACTCTACCAGAGCTCCATAATTAATTCCTTTAGTGGTTCTTTTTTATTAAGTCTGTCTAAACTGCGGGTTAATATGCTGGACTGTAAGGTTGGTGGTTCAAGCTCACCAGCTGCTCCTCGGAAACCCTATACGGGGTCACTGACAACATCTGTCTATAAACAGTAAAATTTGCAAAAGCTGGAAACCGTGTAAGGCAGAAACCTGCCAGAGAAGGAAAGCTCAATGTTTTCTACAAAAACAAGTAATAGAAAAGTGGTAAAAACTGCATCCTGACCAAGGCGGAAAACTTGCAAGGCCCAGAAAAACCAGGCAGACCCATTGAGGTCCAGAGCTCACAGTTTTCACTACATCTATCTACCTGGGGTGGCACTATAAGGTCAGCACTGGGCTGCTAACCACAAAGTTGGTGGTTCAAACCTACCAGTCACTCCTTGGAAACCGTATACAGAGTAGCTATGAGTCATAACTGCCTTGACAGCCCTTAACAACAATCTACATCTCTTTTTCCTCCCTCCCTTCCTTCTTTCCTGCTTTCCACAATTTGGTTCTTTCCTTTCCATATTATGTAATTAAATGATAGAATCACCTCAGTAATGGCAACCTGCAGTTTGGAGTGACATTGTTGTTGTTGTTGTGAAGTCGAGTTGATTCTGACCCATAGCGACCCTGTATAGGGTTTCCTAGGAGCAGCTGGTGAGCTTGAACCGCCGATCTTGCAGTTCAAACAGGTTTGCAGTCTGGCGCATTAACCCACAGCGCCCCTCCAGGACTCCATCAGTTTGGAGTGACATACAATGATGTAATTGTTGACAGCAGCGATGAACACTCAGCATGCTGAGGGGGATGGTTACTTTCAGAGGAAGTGGAGGCTAAGGATGAAGGTAAAGAGTTGGTGAGGGGGAGGTTTTAAAAGGAGTTTTACCAAAAAGAAAATCTGGAGCTTTAAAACTGTTGGTATTTTGGAAGCACAAATTTGCCATGAGCAGTAGAGTTGTAGAGGACCAAGTCATTTTAAATTTCCTCATGTTCCAGATAAGCCTGCACTGTCAATGGCAAAAGTTTTGCACCCTCAATAAAATATGCATTATCATATCAAAGAATCGATTAAAAATTGTTTTTGCTGTCAATCAAACATCTGAGACACAATGCAGGATGTTCCAAGGTAAATTCTTGTCACCAAAGAGACATTGAGTCAATTCCAACTCATAATGACCCTGTGGGACAGAGTGTTGTTGTTCGGTACTGTCTAATCGGTTCTGACTCATGGTGACCCTCTGCAGGTTTCCGAGGAGGGGCTGGTGGGTTTAAGCTGCAGACTTGGTAGTTAGCAGTCCAGTGCTTATTCTACAGTGCAATACCAGGACCCCAGAGTAGAAGAGCCCCAAAAGGTTTCCAAGGCTGTGTTTTGGACGGAAGCAGACTATCATCTTTCTCCCATGGAGTGACTGGTGGATTGGAACTACTGACCTTGTGGTAAGCCGCAGAACATTTAACCCCTGTGACACCAGGGTTCTTTTCAAAATGACAAAGGTGTGCTGAAGGGCTTACTTGATGGAAAACAAGTATGTTGTGTGCTTATATTTGTAGCTAATGTGACGACAAGGAAAGCAAGTTTATAAAATACCATTTTGATAGGAGCTAATTTAAGAAATGTTTGGTAAGGTGGAGGGTCAGAGAGAAAGAGGAAAACCCCCAGCAAGATGGATTGGCAAAGTGGCAGCATCCATGGGCTCAAGTGTGGCAACAATGATTAGGTTGGCCCAGGATCGGGCAGTGTTTCATTCTGTTGGGTGCACAGGGTGACTATGAGTCAGTACCGACTCGATGACACCTAACAACAACAATATAAGAAATGGAGTCCTGGTGTGGCTCTGTGGGTTAATGCGCCAGACTGCAAAGCCGTTTGAACTTCAAGGTCTGCAATGCAAGCTCACCAGCTGCTCCTCGGAAACCCTATACAGGGTCGCTATGGGTCGGAACCGACTTGGCGGCATTTAACTACAACAATATAAGAAATAGTGACTCCTCTGATATATACTTCAGAGCTAGAAATGCAAATACTTGGGCAGGTTCTGAAATAGTCTCACCCAGCCATTTTTGAATTGTTAGTTGGAGTGTTGCATCTATTTAAAAAGACGCTTTGTGGTCCTTCCAAACCAGTTTAATCTGTAGAATCAGAGGCCGCTGCATTTGTTGGACAGTTTGAAACTGACGGCCACTACGTGTTAAAAGCCTGGAGATGCATTTCACCCTCATTAGATGGCTACCTCCAGAAAAATGGGAGGCTTGTGTGTTGCTACAATGCTAAACAGGTTTCATCAAAACTTTCAGACTAAGGCAGACTAGGGGAAAAGGTCTGGTGATCTAATTCTGAAAATCAGCCGTTGAAGACCCCAAGAATCACAACACCCAATTCTAGGGATGGCACAGGACCAGACAGCATTGTGTTCTGTTGTGCTTGGGGTCACCAGGAATTGGGACCCAACTAAACAGCAACTAACAAAACAATCGCAATAACAACTACACTTCATTTCCCACTGCTGTGTGCGGCAACTCTTGTTCCTTCCTGGGGTGAGGAATTTCAAGCTGAGCTCATGTGCTAAGGAAAAATATTCCATTACAAGTATCTAAAATTCGAATATCTCTGCCTTCCAAGGAACATTAGTCTCCAGAAAGATTTAAGGGTTGCTGACATAGGATAGGATGGAAATGGGAGAACATATAGGCAGGTCCGACCAAGTAAGGATATGGGTGACTCCAAGATGTTGCAAGAGTGGAAAAGAAATCTGAGTAGCCTCTAGGAGTAGGACGCTTGGAGGTGGAAGACGTGTCTAGAGGGACTTTCATGAATGTTAAAAGGTCTCTGGGTGGCACACATGTTCCCCCTCAACCACTAACTTAAAGGTAGGCTGTTTGGGTCCAGCCAGTAGCACCATGGAAGAAAGACCTGGCGATCTGCATCTGTAAAGTTTACAGCCAAGAAAACCCCTCGGAGCATGATTCTACTCCATGTCACACAGGGCTGGCGTGAGTTGGAATCAACTCTACAACACTGATAGCTCAGGTTTGTTTTTCTTGGTGAGGCAGGTTTGTTGTGTCATCTCCTCTTTGATAATTTCAAGTTGTTGTTATTGTTAAGTGCCGTTGAGTTGGTTCTGACTCACAGCAAACTTATATAGGGCTTCCAAGAAGCGGCTGGTGAGTTTGAACCGTGGACCTTGTGGTTCAAACCAATCTTATGGTTGAGTGCTTATCCTACAGTGCCACGCCAGGACTCAAGACACCTTAAGAAAAGCCAACGATCTTCAGAGTTGGGTGTTTTGCACTGTGACGTGCAGGTTTCTCTGAGTTACGTAGGCTATGCTACTGTGATTTACTTCTGCCAACACATTTGCCACAGTTCTCAGTGACTGACATGAAGTTACTGGGTGGCATTCGAGCTGTTGTTCACAACCTTAAACCTGCACCAGAGTCATCTGGAGCTTAAAACACAAATAGCCAATCTCATGCCACAGTGTCTGGTTCAGGAGGTCTGGATTGGGTCCTGAGAATCTATGTTTCTGGGAGTTTTCCTGGGAATACTGATCCTGCTGGTCCAAGACCACGCTTGGAGAATCAATACATTGAAGGTCTATTTCTCAACATCCTTCCATTTCTTCAGCTGCCTTCAAGGACAGACCCTACATGCTTTCCTTAGAAGAAGTAGAACCAGAATGTTCCTCAGATGTGAGGATGGCAAGATTTTATCTCTTATTTTGTACACATCAGCAGTAAAGATCAATTGCTGGAAAAAGACATCTTGTTTGGTAAAGTAGATGGTCAGTAACAGTGAGGGAAGCCCTCCAAAAGCTCGACTGGGCCAATGACCGCAACAATGGACTCAAGCATGCCAGCGATCATGAGGATAGTGCAGGACTGAGCAATGCTTCCTTCTGTTATACATAAGGTATAAGGTTGCCACGAGCCAGCACCGACTCCACAGCAAACACATGTCCTGTCTCAGAGGGTCTCCATCTCAGAGAGAGTCCACTCAGAGGTCAGCTCATTCCCTCTCTCCCCCTCTCCATCCCTCCCTCACTGGCTCACTAGGGTGGCCTCACCCAGGGGTATGGTCTCAGCAAGTCTCCTTCTCCACCAGCTGCCAGAGGATCCTGAGGTCAGCCACTAAGCCCCTAAGAAGGGCATGAGGAGACCACTCAGCTGTGAAGGCTGGGATGAATCTGATGTCTGTGGAATAAATCCATGTGTCCCCCCAGCCTGAGGCAGTGAGCCAGGAGCCAGGGACATAGGAGGGTATTTACAGTTTGGGGTCTCTTGAGGACTCCATCCCCATTGAACTGTGTTAAGAAATAAGGTGCTAATTATTTTGTTTTTCACTCTTGCCCCCTGTGACATGTTCTCTAGGGGTGGGGTTTGGGGATGGTGGGAGGGGGTGAGGAGATGGAATAGTCACTAGAGACTCATTCTCATCTGGATTCTCTGTACCCACCAAGATATTTCCCCTCTTCTGGATTTGGGTTGTATCCCAAATAATATGTGTTGGAGTCCTAGCCTTTGTACTTTGTAAATATAATTGTTTGGAGAGAGGGTATTTCTTTTGTCATATTTATGAGGTCACACTATAGTAGAGTGGATCCTAAACTCAATCACTTCTGAGTAAGAACAGAGCCGAATAGACAAAGAGGCACACAGACAGACAGAATGCCAATGATTGCTGGAAGACTAGTGAAAGAAAGCCCCCTCCCACCCTATCACTGAGCCCCAGACAATGCCCAGACACAATTGCCTGATGCTTTAAGTTGTCAGCAGGGCATTGTCTTAGTTAATGTCACTGAAATGTACAATTAAAATGACTAGAATGGCTAACTTTTTGTTATGTACATTACAGCATAATAAAATGAAATATAAAAAAGAAAAATGCATAGATGTAGTTTGTTCCTGCGTTCTTTATTATTTTAATATAACACACTTTGCTTATTTATTAGTCCCTTATTCATAGGAGCCTTTATTTTGTAAAATGAGTGTTGGTGGCACACTGATGAAAATTCTTAGACGCTAACTGAAAAGTTGGTGGTTCAAACCCTCAAGAAAAACATGAGGCTGGTCCTCAAGAAAAACATGAGGCTGTCTGCCCCTGTGAAGATTCACAGCCTTGGGAGCCCTGTGGGAGTTTTGCTCTGTCCTGTAGATTGGCTATGAAGTCAGAGAATTAATTTGGCAGGGGTGGGTTACTTTTGTAGGGTGGTCACAACAAAATACCACATGTGGGTGATTGTATTTTTTCACACTTCTGAAGACTGAAAGTTCAAATCAGGATTGAGCCTTGTTGATTCCTTCTGTGGATCTCTCCTAGTTTCTGGGGACATTTGGTGTTCTTTTGCTTGTAGATGGATCCTCCAAGGGTTTCTGTCCTCTCTCTGTGTGTCTGTGTCTGTTCGGTTCTTTTTATGAGACACTACTCAGAAGGGATTCTGTTTAGGTGATCCAAGCACCAGATAGGTATGCGCGGGGGACAACAACACTACTGAGGTGCACACACCATACAGTGATCAACCAATTGAGATCAAAAGGGCAGCATCCTCCTGAGGACAAAATTCAGAAAGGTGAGTAAAGAAGGAGGAATGGAAACAAGAAACGAGGCAGAAAGAGAGATGTTGTTGTTAGGTGCCATCAAGTTGGTACTGACTCACAGCGACCCTATGTACAACAGGACGAAACACTGCCCAGTCCTGCGCCCACTTTACAATTTTTGTTATGCTTGAGCCCATTGCTGTTGCTGTCACTGTGGCAATCCATCTCATTGATAGTCTTCCTCTCTTTTCCCACCTTCTGCTTTACCTAGCATGATGTCCTTCTACGGGGACTGATCCTTCCTGATAACATGTCTGAAGTATGAGAGACAAGTCTGGCCATTGTGGTTTCTAAGAAGCCTTCTGGCTGTATTTCTTCCAGAACAGATTTGTTTGTTCTTCTGGTAGTCCACGGTACTTTTAATATTCTTCTCCAACACCATAACTTATATACATAAATTCTTCTACAGTCTTCCTTATTCATTGTTCAACTTGCACACGCATATGAGGCTACTGAAAATACCATGGTTTGGGTTAGGCGCACCTGAGTCCTCAAACTGATATCTTTTCTCTTGAACCACTTTAAAGCGTTCTTGTACAGCAAATTTGCCTAATGAAATATGTCATTTGATTTATTGACTGCTGGTTTCATGAGTGTTGATAGTGGATCCAGACAAAATGAAGTCTTTGACAACTTCAATCTTTTGAGTAAAGTTTTACAGAGCAGATCATCAGTTTTATATTCAACAAATTTTACACTTTGCTTTGTATCAATTGCACAGCCGGTTAATGTGTTAGACTGTAAGGTTGGTTTGAACTGCAAGGTCAGTGGTTCAAGCTCACCAGCTGCTCCATGGAAACCCTACACAGAGGCACTATGAGTCAGAACCAATTTGACAGTACTACACAACAACAATATAACGTAGAGGAAATTCACAATACAAATTAAAAAAAATATTTTTATTGTGGTAAAAGTATACATAGCAAAACAAACACCACCTTTAACAGTATCTTCATGTTCAGCTCAGTGGCATTCTTCAAGTTGTGCACCCTTTCTTACTATCTTTTTCCAAATCATTCTATCACCAGTAATATTATATCCATTAATGCCCAACAAGCAAAAAAATAAAGCCTCCTTTGAGATATGTCTTAGGCTGGATTCTCTAGAGAACCCAAACCAGTGAAGCTTATACTTGTATATACAGTTCTTGTTGTTAAGTGCTTTTGAGTCAGTTCTGACTCACAGCGACCCTGTATAGGGTTTCTGAGGAGCTGCTGGTAGGTTTGAACTGCTGATCTTGTGGTTATCAGTCAAGTGCTCATCCTACAGTGCCACATTGAGAGAAGTTTATATCAAGGAAATGGTTAGCACATTTGTTGAGGTGGGCAAGTTCCAAGTCCATGGGTCAGATGTCAGGCTGGAAGCTTCTCCCGACTCATGTAGCCACAGGATCAGATGAACCCAATGTTGGCAGGTCAGACAGCAGGCTTCTGGCTGCAGAGGTGAATGAGTTCAAGGTCAGTAGGTAAGATAGCAGGCTGCTGACAACTCCTAGGGCTGTGAGGCTATACCTCAGGCTGCTAGCTCAAGTCCAAAGGACTGGAAGTCAGATGATGAACCAGATGTAGGATCTAGACCTAGCAAAAAAAAAGTAAGCGAAGTGTCCAATAGTTGGAAGCAGGCCACACCCCTGAGAGAACTTCCTTTCAATTGATGGGTTTCTCATAACAAATCTTATCATAAAAGTGAATACATTGTATTAGATCTAATCATGGGGAATTGCTATGTCTTAACTGCCAAACCATTGAGAATCCTGGGCCAGTCAAGTTGACATACAAAACCTTAAATATTTGAGCTTTGCATCTGTAGGGTTTTTGTGCTAAAGGGGCTCAACTTGTTGTGAAGAAGTAAACAACCTGGGACCAATACACAGAGGACATTTCTGGCTCATTGACAAAACATCTGGTTAAATAACCTGCAGTTGGACTCCCCCAAAACATCAAATCCACTGCTGTGAATTTGACTCCAACTCATTTTAACCAGATAGGACAGAGTAGAAGTCACAGGGTTTCTGAGCCTGCCAGTCAGTGTTTACAGAAGCAGACTGCTTCACTTCATCTTTCTCCTGCAGATTGGCAGGTGGGTTTGAACCGCCTGCCTTTAGTTAGCAGGCAGGCCAACTTATCGCTGCTTGCAGAGAGGAAGTACATAGGCCATGGGAAGCTGTGTGTGTCTCAGTAAGAGGGTGTAATTGTTAGCTGCCATCAAATTGGCCCTGGCTCATGGTGACCCCGTGCACAATGGAACGAAATGCTGACAGGTCTGATGATCAGTGGCAGATCACACCATGGTGAGTCACAATTTTTTTTTTTTTTAATTTCATTTTTCAAATTGTGAATTGGGTGAAAGTTGACAGAGCAGATAATCAGTTTTACATTCAACAATTCATACACATTTTGTTTCATCTCATTGATTATAATCCTCTCAATATAACGTCACTTAATTCACTTACTCTTTGCATTTCTTGTTTTCATTCTTCTTTTCTAACCCTTCTCAACTTTGTCCTTGGGGAAATGCTGCCCATTTTGTGTCAAATGGTTGATTATTCTAAGGTGTGTGTATCTCACTAGTGTTATTGTTTCTCTTATAGATCTGTCCGGAGTCCTGGTGTGGTGCTGTAGGATAAGCATCAGACCACAAAGTCGGTGGTTCAAACTCAGTAGCTGCTCTTTGGAAATCCTAAACTGAGTTGTTAGGAGTTGAAACTGACTCAATGGCACTTACCACTACCAGCAATGATCTATCTATGGCTTGGGTGAAAATAGAGCCAAGGGCTGAGTTCTAGACCTGAAGGGTGACTAAGGATCGCAGTCTCGGGGTTCCACCAGTCTCTAATTGACCAATAAGCCTGTTTTTGGTTTTTGTTTTATGATTTTGAGTTTTGTTCCACATTTTCCTCCCACTCTATCCAAGACCTTGTAATGTGACCCTCTTCAGAGCAGTTATTAGCAATGGCCAGGTACCATCTAGTTCTTCTGGTTTCAGTGTCGTGGAGACTGATGTTCACGTGGCTTCATTAGTCCAGTGGACTAATTGCTTCCATATGTCCTCAGTTTTCATCACTCTTCTTTCTTCCAGAAACGGAGAGATCAATAGTTGCACCTTAAATGGTCACTCATACACTTTTAAATCCCCAGTTGCTACTCACCATTTTGTGTATGGACTGTGTTATAACAGTTGATCATGGTGGTGGTGGTTATGTGCCATGGAGTCAGTTCCAGCTCATAGTGACCCTGTACAGTGTTTCCGAGGCTGTAAATCTTTACGGGAGCAGAAAGCTTCATCTTTCTTCTGCAGAACAGCTGGTAGTTTCAAACTGCTGACCTTGAAGTTCGCAGCCCGATTCGTAACCACTATGTTACCAGAGCTCCTTTGTTGATCATGATGACTCCCAAGACTATGGTCCCGAGCCCCAGGGCCCAACTGTTCATTTCCTCAAGGTGTTTGCTTATGTTTAATGAGTTTTTATAACTTTGACCCCTGTCTACTCTGTCACATTCATGGATATGTTTGTAGTACAAATATCCTTTGTCAGACCTATATACATTTGTGGGTATACTTCCCCTCTTCCTTC
>NW_006408935.1:153764-154383 GCF_000296735.1 Chrysochloris asiatica | reverse complement strand
GACAGTGTTTCTCTGCTATTCATAAAGTTTTCAGTGACCAACTATTTGGAAGTAGTTCATCACTCCTTCTTCCTAGTCTGTCTTCATCTTGAAGCTCACCTGAAACCTGTCCACCATGAGTGACCCTGCTGGTATTTAAAATACTGGTGGCATAGCTTTCAGAACTCACAAGCCACCACAGTAAGACAAACTGACAGATGTGTGGTTTTGTGAATGTATATGTGTAGGAATTTGTCCATATGTGCATGTACACCTATGCATATATGGTCATATGTGTGCACGCATGTGAGTTGTATGTGTAAACAAATCTGTACCTTATGTGTGTCTGTATTGTATAGGCATATGTGTATATGTGTATATGAGTGTATATGTACGTGTGTACATGTAAGAACATCCAAGGCAGAAATGGCACAACCATCTTGCATAACTTAGTTTCCTTCTATTGTTGGTCCATAGGTATGATTATTTGGGTTTCGTTGCAAATGCGTGGAACGTAAAATTTCTCTTTGTACTTTTCCCCAAGTGACATTATATGACCCTATAGGGAGTCCTGGTGTGATGCTGTGGCTTAATGCGCCAGACTGAAAAGTCATCTGAACTGCAAGGTCAGCAGTTCAAG
>NW_006408935.1:145941-147194 GCF_000296735.1 Chrysochloris asiatica | reverse complement strand
GGTTCAAACCCATTTGTTGCCCTGATGGAGACAGATGAAGTTGTCTCCTCCAGTAAAGATTTACAGGTTGCTATGAGTTGGAGTTGACTCAGTGGCAGTGGGTTTGGTTGTTTTGATTTGGTCCTTGTTTTCCCCACAAAGACACAAAGAATAGTTTCCCCTTTAAGAGGGAAGTTCAACAGTATCAGAATCCCTGGGTGGTGCACCTGGTTAGCTCACTGAGCTGCTAACTAAAAGATTGGAGATTCAAGTCTACCCAGGAGTCCTTAGAAGGAAGGACTGGCAATCTACTGCTGCAAAATCAGCCACTGAAAACCCTGAGGCGTACAGTTCTACTCTAACACACATGGGGTCTGACATGATTTGAGGACAAATGGTTTGGTTCAGTAGCGTGAGATCTTCATGTGGTTCCTGCTTGCACTTTCTTCAGGTCTCTGCTCAAATACACTTCTCTGAACACCTGTCTGGGCATGGTGAGCTTTTGGGGTGATACAAACGCTTAGGAAATAGATGAAATAGACCATGGCATCTGCCTAACATTGTGAATCTACTAAATGCCCCTGAATTGTACCCTTAAAGTGGTAAAATGGTAAATTTCATGTTATGTGCATCTGACTACAATTGAAAAGTATCTTGCCCCTCTCATCCTCTAATCTCTCCTGGCATTTTATCCTTCTCTATCACGCTTTCTTTTTCAGTGACTTGATGCTGTGTCTACAGAGTATTTAAAAGTTTAATTGTATGCACTTAGTTGTACGTATTTTTAAATTATATGTATTTATGTGTAAAGTGGAGTCCTGGTGTGGCACTGTAGGATAAGTACTAGACTGCTAACCACCAAGTGCATGGTTCAAGGTCACTATGAGTCACAACTAAGGAGCTCTGGTAGCGTAGTGGTTACGAATCGGGCTGTGAACTGCAAGGTCAGCAGTTCGAAACTACCAGCGGTTCTGCGGGAGAAAGATGAAAGCCTCGGAAACCTGTACAGGGTCGCTATGAGTCAGAACCAACTCCACAGCACTTAGCAACAACAACATGAGTCAGAACTGACTCCGTGACTTAACAACATGTGTAAAGTGGAGGGTCAGCAAGAAAGAGGAAAATGCGATGGCTAGGCACAGTGGCCGCAGCAATGGGCTCAAGCATAACAATAGTTGTGAGGACAGCACAGGCCCTGCCCGGCAGTGTTTCCTTCTGTTCTGCATAAGGTTGCTATGAGCTGGAGCTGACTCGACAACACCTAACAACAGCAA
>NW_006408935.1:133818-144371 GCF_000296735.1 Chrysochloris asiatica | reverse complement strand
CTTCCAAATTTCTTGGCACAGATGAGTGAGTGCCTCTTGTGCTGCCTCACTTTCTTGAAATATTTCAATTTGTATTCCATCAAGTATCTGTACTTCATTCTTTTTGTTGCTAAATGATATTCCATTGTAGGGGCAACAGATTCCCTATAGATAAAGAAAAACACCAATGAAATAATAGTAGAAGAGAACTTTAGGTCGCTCACTCTGGACCTCCCTTCAGAAAAAATCAACACTAGAAAAGCACATCATGCTTGGCAAAGCAGATAGATACAAGGAAAACCCTCAAATAACATCAACAATGGACTTGAACATAGCAGCAATCATGAAGATGGCATGGGGCCAGACAACAAACATTTCTTTCAGACATAAGGGTGAGTAAGGTGGAGGTGGCTCAAGGGTGCAACCACCACCAAGAGCGTAGTCAGCGGATGAAGTGAGCATGCAAAGCACTAAAGTTTAGGTTAGGATAGATATTGAATATTCACATGGCAGACGTGAACATCCTGGGGTGTGCCTTCTGGGTGTATGTCTTCTAGGGGTGCACAAACATCCTTTAATTCTGTGGTTTGGGTAGGAGGATCATCCATTCAGTCTTCCCATTAACATTGGTTTATTCTACAAAACAATCAGTGAGAAAACATTGGGTGTGGCCAAGACGTGCTCAATACCTGCTCCTTGGTCTCTTCCAACCAGTCCCTTCCCTAGTAATCTGTCAAAAGGAATAGAAATGCTGTTTTAAAAAGTTAAACCCACCCAAAATGGTGGGAAGTGATTAAATGTCAGTTCATTTTGCTCAGTAACTTTTCTAATGCTAAGCACCCGTGAGCAGAATCTAAATTCTTTTCAAGTTAAACATAGTAGCAACATTTATGATTTGCCAATCTTTTATCATGCCTCAGATATTACATTGTATTCTAATAGCAGCAGTCAAGCTGATGAATTCATTTACATGGATTAGCTACTTCTACTTTATAAGCAATGAAGATTGCTCTCAGACCTAATCAGAGTTACATCAAGGAAACAAAAACTACCCCAGTTATTTTTTACTTGTTTACTTTAGATAGTTGCTTTATTTTGAAATAATCTTTGATTTCTGGGAAATTTGCCAATATAGTACAGCGAGCTCCTATATACCCTTGACCCAGCTAGGGTATGTTTGTCAAAGTTAACACTGGTACAGTATTATTACCTGAATTCCAGATTTTATTCTGATCTCATCAATGTTTCCACTAATTTCTTTTTCTTTTTAATCCAGTCTAGGATAAAAATCAGCTGCTGTGGAATCTGCTATCATTTGTGACAACCTCATCTTCATTAGAGTAACACTGTACTCCATGGGATCTTCAGTGGCTCGTTCTTTGGAAGGACATTGCTAAGGCTTTTTTCCAAGGTGCCTTCGGGTGGATTTGAGCCTCCAACATTTGAGTTAGCAGTCGAGAGGGTTAAATGTTTGCGCCATCCAAGGACTCCGACATAGGAATGGTTTCTTTTTTCTCCTTTACATAATTGTGACAGTCTGGAATAATAAAAACCCGTGGCTGTCAATGATTCTGACAGGTAGACCAGGAGTAGAACTGGCCCATAGAGCTTCCCAGGCTGTAAACCCTTAAGGAAGTACATTGTCATCTCCTTCTTCAGTAAAGGAGCTAGTGAGTTAAAACTGCTGAGCTTTCAGTTAGCAGCTGCGTATTTAAACACTGAGCCACCAGGCCCTTCTGATCAGCTGTTTTGTAGACTGCCCCTCAATTTTGGTTTGTCTGATGTTTTCTCACTTGTTAGACTGAATTTATGGATTTTGTTTGTGGGAAGAATATACCTAGCTATTTTTACTTTTTTTCACTAAACTCCAGACTATACAAACGTTACCAGTTTTTCCATTGTCCTTTTTCAGAATTCCAACTAGGGAACATTTCATTACATTGCGTTGTTATGACTTCCTACTTTCTTCGGGTCTGGGACTGTTTTTTCCGTCTTTCCTTGTTTTTCTTTTCTTTTCTTTTTTTTTTTCTCTAACAATCTTGGAGTCCTGGTGTGATGCTGTAGCATAAGCACTAGACTGCTAACCACAAGGTCAATGGTTCAAACCCATCAACTGCTCCTTGGACCCTATACAGTGTCTCTATGAGTCAGAACCAATGTGACGGCACTTAACAACAACAATCCTGAGGAATACTAGCCGCATGGGTTTGCCTACTGTTTTTCTCATGACTGAATGGTGGTTCAAATGGCTAAGTGCTTAGCTACTAACTAAAAAGTTGTCAGTTCTATTTCAGAGAGACCCAGCCATGACAAATGTATGAAGCAGTTCTACTCTGACTTACATGGGCTTGCCATGGGGTAGCCATGAGTCCAAATTCACTTGCTAGCAACTGTTTTTTGTTGCTTTGTAATGGGATTTTGGAGACTATCAGAGAAGAGACGCCCTTTTTATCACACGACATCTATAGGGCATCCCTGGTGATGTGAATCTTCACCTTGTGAAGATAGTGTTTTCTTTACTCCAGCTTTTGTTGTCATTGTTGTTGTTTTATACTGCAAAGTACCCCAGTTATTTTAATAGAAAGAATTTCACACAGGAATTGATTAGGCAGGTAGTGGAGTATGGGAAAGGTAATGAGAACAAAAAAATTGGAGCCGTTGCTATGGAATCCATTCTAACTCACAGTGACCCCACATGTTACAGAGTAGAATTGCTCGCTAGGGCTTTCTTTACAAAAATAGATCTCCAAGGCTTTCTTTTGCAGAGTTGATGGGTGAGTTCAAACCACCAACCTCTAGTTGTTGCTAAGTACTATTGAGTTGGTTCCGAGTCATAGTGATCCTGTATAGAGTTTCTGAGGAGCAACTGGTGGGTTTGAACTGCTGACCTCGTGGGTTGTAGGCCAGTGCTGATCCTACAGCACCATACCAGGAGTACACCAACCTTTAGTAGTCAAGTGCAAACTGTTTGTCCACTAGAAAACTGTTCCTATGGTAGTCAGCTGACCATTGTAGGCCTGGGAAGGTCAGACTCAAAGAGAATAGAGGAGGGAGAAGAAGGTGAATCTACTACTCATAGTTTTGAAAGAAGGTTGCTTGTCACTTAACCTAAAACCAAACCTGATTTCTGTCAAGTCAATTCTGGCTGCACAGTAGAACTACCCCATAGAGGCTCCAAGGCAGCAATTAAAAGAAACCTTTTTATTGTGAATTGAGTGAAGGTTTTACAGAGCAGATCATCAGCTTTGCATTCTACATATCAAGTACTTCTTTTAATTTCAATGATTACAATCCTGTCCACCTGTTACCAGTTATCCATCCCACATCTTCCCTGTAATTCTTGCTTCCATTCCAACTTCTTTCCCTACTCTCCTGAGGTTTGTCCTTACATAATTGCTGCCCTTTTGATCTTGAATTGCTGACCATTCCTTGGTGTGCTGTGTGTATCTTACTAGTGTGTTTCCCCATAAGCCTATCTACTGCTTGGCTGAAAGTTGAGCCACAAGGGTGAGCTCAGTTTCAATCTGAAAGACGACCAAGGGCCCTATATATTTTCCAGGTTCCTCCAGTCTCTTTTTGACTTGTAAGCCTGGTCTTTTTTTTTTTTTTTTTTAATAATTTTGAATTTTGTTCCACATTTTCTCCTACTGTTTCTAGGCCCTTCTAATGTGATCCCTTTCAGAGTAGCTGGTAGTGGTACAAGGCTATAATCTTTATGGGAGAAGATGACCACATCTTTTTGCTGCAGGTGGGTTCAAACTGCTGACTTTTCAGTTAGCAGCCAAACACTTAACCACTGCACTATCAAGACTCTTTGCTGATCGCTTGTTCTTGTTGCTAAGTGCCGCTGACTTGGTCTGATCCACAGCGACCCTGTATAGAGTTTCTGAGGAGCGGCTGGTGAGCTTGAACCTCCAACCTTGCAGTTCAAGCCAATTTTGCAGTCCAGAGCATTAACCCACAATAATGCTGGTTCTGAGTTGGAATTCCCCCCACCCCAAACAAAACAAAACAAAAACCCCAAACCACCCACAATCTGGAATCTGAAATAATTTGATGATGCTGAGACTGGAGCATCTAGAAGAAATTTCCATTTCTTCTCTTCTACTGTTCTGTCTCCTTCTTGTGCCTTATACTGACAGAACCTAATGGAAAACAAACTGGGCATAATGACTTCCCTTAAGGTCATAGGTGGGGCCTAGGGTGAGCAGGTACAACAGGAGGGTAATTGGCTTAATTAATTGATCAAGAGTAAGGGTGACCTCATTTCTGCAATAGATCATCTGTAAGAATAACTTTATAAATGGCTAAAATGTTTTATCCTAAATATCAAACCAATCAGAATGAAGGCTCACCAGTTTGTGTTCCAAGTTTTCAAAACTAATAATCCGGTCAGTTATGTCTTTGGCTAAGGTGAGAGACTTTATACCACTTTAGGTGGTTGGCTCCGTGTGCTTCCCTTACTAGTGGATAAAATTTGAACACGATTAAATGCAATTAATTCATAGATAAAAGAAAATGAATTTGTTTTTATCTCATACACAGCTAGCTTCTAGTTGGTTCTGACTCATGATGACCTCATGTGTGTCTGAGTAGAATTGTGCTCCTTAGAGTTTTCAAAGGCTAATTTTTTGGAAGTAGGTCACTAAGTCTTTAGCTTATGAACCTGAATGAACTTGAATCTCTGATCTTTCAGTTACAGCCAAGTGAATGAACTTGAATTTATACCACTTATCATCTCCTTTCTCATAGACTCTGTGAATTTCCTCTTTGGCTGTTTGGAACCTCAGCGCTTCATTCATTATAATGTGCACATTTATCCTCTTCAGGTCTGAACCTTGTCCAATGCATCAGACAAAGTTACAGTGCAGCAACAAATGACTCCCAAAGCTTAGTGATTATGACATTAGAGTTGAGTCTTGGAGCTTACCATTTAGAGGAAGAATAATCTTTAAAATAAATAACCATATAACAAAAGGCATACATTTCAAATATGATGTGTGTCTATGAAGAACTGTAAACTGTGATCTTGTCTGGGTAGATGGACAAGGAGACTTCTGTGAAGAAATTTGAGCTGTAATAAGAAGGGTAAAAGGGATAAGAGATGATGAAGTTGAGTACTGATTGCCTGAGTGGTAAGAGTGATTTAGGCCTCTAATGACTGAATGGTTTAAAATTAGGAAAGGTGAGCTACAGGGTTGTATTCTTTCACCATACTTATTAAATCTGGTGTGGCACCATAAGATAAGCATTCCACTGCAAGGATGGTTTAAACTGCAAGGTCAGTGGTTCAAACTCACCAGCTTACTCCTTGGAAACCCTATACAAGGTCGCTATGCGTTGGAACCGACTTGACAACACTTACCAACAACAACAACATTCAATCTGTATGCTAAGCAAATAATTCAAGAAGCTGGATTATATGAAGAAAAACGTGGCCTCAAGATGGAAGGACGATTCAAACAACCTGTAATGTGCAGATGAAACAACCTTGCTTACTGAAAGCAAAGAAGACTTAAAATACTTACTGATGAAGATCAAAGAGCACAGCCTTCAGTATGGGTTACACCTCAATGTAAAGAAAACAAAAATCCTCACCACTGGACCAATAAACAACATGCATATAAATGTATAAAAAATTGAAGTTGTCAAAGACTTCATTTCTTGCATCATCCATCAACACTCATGGAAGCAGCAGTCAAGAAATCAAACGATGTCATATTGCATTAGGCAAATTTGCTGTACAAGATCTATTTGAAGAGTTGAAGACCAAAGATGACAATTTGAGGATTAAGGTGCACCTGACCCAAGCCATGGTATTTTCAATAACTTCATATGCATGTGAAAGTTGGAAGACCATAGAAGAACAGATGCATTTGAGCTATGTGTTGGAGGAGAATATTAAAAGTACCATGGATTGCCAAAAGAGCAAACCAATCTGTTTAGGAAAAAGTACAGCCAGAATGCTCCTTGGAAGAGACTTCGTCTCTCATACTTTGGACATATTATCAGGAGGGACCAGTCCCTGGAGAAGGACATGAAGTTTGATAAAGTGGAGGGTCAGAGAAAAAGAAGCAGACCCCCCATAAGATGGATTGGAACAGTGGTAGCAGCAAATGGATCAAATGTGAGGTTGGCACAGGACTGGGTAGTGTTTCATTTTGTTGTTGGTGCCTGCTCTATAGACCCTACCAGCAACAACAACAACAACAATGACTGATTTAGGGCCTCATATGACTCATTCTCACTGTGCCAATTGTGTGACCCAGTTCAAGGAGGATGAGATCATCCACTTCTGACACCACATGAGTGGTGGATGATCAATCCCACTCCACACACCAACTGTGTCCTTTGGAAATTTCAATTTCCCTGCTCAGTCCGGAGCCCCTTCTCTTTTTCATCTTTGTTCATCTGGGGCCAAGTCAGTGGGCACCAGCCCCCTCTCTGATTCTTAGGCCCAATAGTCCAGTGGAACCACTCACAGATTCCAGGGAAAGGGATGTCTTTAGTATAGAAGAAGAAAGGATACAAACATGTAGGGCAAGACCTGAGAGGGACCTCAACGCAGATCTTCCATGTTCTCAGGGAATGCACTTATTCTGTCCACCCAGTAAGCTCCTTAGAGATGCCATCTTCCAAGGCCTTTATCAACCTCACCACACAGCCATGAGAAATTTCATCATGCCTCTGGAGGCTTGGTCAGTATTGGACCCACAGGTGTCCCATTTGGTTTGGTCAGCCCCCACTCATCATCAGTCTTAGGTGTGTTCTGACTCTCAGGAACCAGGACCAAAGACCAAATTATTTACTACAAGGGGTTGCAAACCTCAAAGGGACTTAGGTAGGAAAGATCCTACTTGAGCTAAAAATAAAACAGAGTGACTGGGGTAGAAAGAGTGAAGGAGTAGAGAAGAGACTATATACAGACATAGAAGACTTTCCCCCCCTTTATCCAAAATGCAGTTGGAAGACCATGAAAAGGTTTTAAGAAGGTGCATGGTAGATTAGATTTATGAATCTCAAAATACTGATGGCTGTCGGAGAATGGTAGAACAGATAGCCCCAGGGGGGGTGGGGTGGCTGTGTTGTTAACAAGATGCATTGCTCCCTAACAACATACAAACTTTCATGGTTCTCCAAGGCTCCAGGAGCTGTAGTAACTCTGTAATGGTGTATTTCTTGTGTTTCTCTTAAAGAAGGTCTCCTTGTCATCCAATCACACACGTTGTACAAAAGCTGGATCTGTACCTTTGAATGTAACCTTAATAATACACTTCCAGGCCAAACTTTCAAATGCTTACAGTTATAGATTGAATTATGCCCACAAAACTGTGTGTTGACATCCTAACTCTTGTACCTGTGGATGTAATCCTATTTGGGACTATTTCTTTGTTATGTGAATGAGGACATATCATTGAAGGAGTGTCTTAAACCTAATCATTTTAAGATATAAAAAGATCAGATGAGGCACGGTAGGAAACAAGCACAAATGGGAAAGAGACATTCAGGTAGAGATCACCAAGGAACCAAGGAACAGAGCTGAAAGAGACAAAGATTTTCCCCCAGGAGTGGACAGAGAGAAGAGCATTTCACTAGGACAAGTGCCTTGAATTCAAGAATCTGCTGCATAAGCCCTTCTTAAAGTGTTCAAGAGCAAAGACATCTGTTTGAGGACTAAAGTGTGCCTGATCCAAGTCATAGTATTTTCAGTAACCTCATATGCATGTGAAAGTTGGACAGTGAATAAGGAAGATTGTAGAAGTGATACATTTGAGTTATGGTGTTGGAGGAGAATATTAAAGGTACCATGGACCGCCAGAAGAACAAACAAATCTGTGTTGGAAGAAATGCAACCAGAATACTCCTTAGAAGTCAAGATGGCCAGACTGGGTTGCTCATACTTTGGACACATTATCAGGAAGGACCAGTCCTTGGAGAAGGCCATCATACTTGGTAAAGTGGAGAGAGAGTTAAAAAGAGGAAGACCCCTGACGAGATGAATTGGCACAATGGCAGCAACAATGGGCTCAAGCGTAGCAGCAATTTTGAGGATGGCACAGGACCAGACAGTGTTTTGTTTTTCTGTACATACAGTAGCTTTGAGTGAGAACCAACTCTATGGCACTAAACAATAAACTTTGATAACATGAATTTCTGTTCATTCAAGCCACCCACCTGTGTTATTTCTGTTACATCAGTGCAGAAAAACTAAGGCACTTACTCAAGAGTTGGGGGAAACCCTGGGTCAGGGGTATTTAAGAATTTAGCCAGGGGTTTCAGTGCAGTGTAGTTTGGAATGATGTAAAGGTAAAACTGAAAAACCCAAACTCATTGTCATTGTTGGTTTTGGTTCACAGTGACCCTGTAATACAGAGCAGAGCTGCCCCCACTGGGTTTCTAAGGCTGTAACATTTATAGAAGCAGACAGTCACATCTTTATCCCCAGAGTGGCTGGTGAGTTCAAACCGCTGATATTTTGACTAGCAGTCCAGAGGTTGTTGTTATTGCTTTTAAGTGCCCTTGAGTCAGTTCCTACTCATAGCAGCCCTATATAGGGTTTCCAAAGCCGTAGATCTTTACGAAGCAGAACGCTTTCTCTGGGGAGCAATTGGTGGGCTCAAACTACCAATCTTGTGACTAGCTGTTCAGTGTTTGTCCTGAAGAGCCATAGCACTCCCAGCCAAGAGGTTGTTGTTGTCAGGTGCCATCGAGTCAGCACCGACTCATAGCGACCCTATGCACAGCAGAATGAAACAATGTCCGATCCTAGGCCAACCTCACTACTGTTGCCACACTTGAATCCATCGATGCTGCCACCTGGTCAATCCATCTCGTTGGGGATCTTCCTCTTTTTTTCTGACCCTCCATCTTACCAAGCATGATATCCTTCTCTAGCGACTGTTCCCTCCTGACAATATGTCCAAAGTATGAGAGACGAAGTTTGGTCATCTTGGCCTCTAAGGAGCACTCAGGCTGTACTTCTTCCAAAACAGATCTATTGGTTCTTTTGGCAGCCCATGGCACTTTTAGGATACCAAGAGGTAGAGGTTGGTAAATTTTTCTGATAAAGGCCCAGTCAGTGAATACTTTAAGCTTTGAAGACCAAATGGTCTGTGTTGGAATTCTACAACTCTGCTGTTGGAGCATGAAGCAGCTATAGATTTTTTAAAGAGTGGACATGCTTGTGTTCCAATTAAGCACTATTTGCAAGAACAGACAACAGGTTGAATTTGGCCGATGGATGATTATATGTTAAACCCTGTGTAAGAAGTTGACAGAATCATTGGGTGGCTGGACCACAGGTTTGCACACATGGATGTTTAGGACACAGATCTACTAGGCCTTGTGTGCCCACCTCCACCTAAGTCACTTGCTCTGCCATTCCTAACTGATGTCTTGGTTATTACTGTTCCATAGACTGAGGAGTCCTAGGTCTACCACATAAGAACTTGGTGACAGGAGACACCCCATTTAAGGGGTTCACCTGGATTAGGATATGACATGCCCATGCGAATAGATGTTGGTTTTCTGGGTGCTGAGAGAAGACTCTGAGGTTACACCTGAGTTTAATCAGAAAGATGTAACTGCCCTGGGCTCTGGGATAGAGAGAAATGGTACACTTGCCCAAAATATTTTGATCTAATAACTAGCTGAACTCCAAGTTTCCTTATGGTTCTGAAAAGCCACAGTTCTATATATGGCCAATCCTTTGGGAACATCCTGGAGATGGAAAAGTCACGTAAAATATAGTCATCCACCCCACTGAACAGTTTTCATCTTGTCTAGACAGATCTGGTGAAAGGAGATGAAGATAAGATTCTTATGATTCAATAGTAATTGTTATCATGACTAATTGCGACTATCACAACCACAAAGGTAGAAGTTTTGTAACAAAAAGAGGGGAGTAGTTAATCTTACAGTTCAGGAACAGAGGACTCTAGGACCATCAAGGGAGAAGAGCATGAGTGGAATGTGGAACCCTATCCAGGGAAGCAGTGACACCGGAGATGGAGGCAGAGATGAGGACATGGAGAGAGGGAGCAGCTGAGGTCTCTAGACTCGTGGAAAGAGAAAGGCTGAGTGCTGGCAGACAGGAAGTAGGCTTGCAGAATGTGCACTTTGGTGGTTTAAATTATTATATATTCCTGAGTGTGCATTCCCACCCCCACCCACCAAAAAAACAGAGGGAATAGAAGCAAATACTGTTGAATGACGATACATGGAGGAGACTGTAATCATTGCAATGAATTGATGAGTGTAAACCCGATGTTCTCCCATGTAAACTATTACTCAATTCACAATAAAAACAAACAAAAAAAGTCATCCAATGATTTCATTAATTCCCATTTCATCTGTTTTTATGAAAGAGATAGGTTGAGGCTCCTGATTCTGTTTACAATAGACATGGCTGGTCATCAGGACAAAGAAACCAAATCCTTCACCCTTTTCACAACAGATCCATAGTTTGAGCACAGAGAAAAGATCCCAGCACTTTCTTTCCAAGGCTGACAGCTGTTTACTGAGTACCCATTATGTTGATACAAAGACTCCTTCCCTGCTCTCAAGAAATTATA
>NW_006408935.1:124744-133508 GCF_000296735.1 Chrysochloris asiatica | reverse complement strand
GAATGTATAAGGAGGACACTGGTCTTGTTAGAAGAGTGGCTTGGTGGTGAGGGAGATGAGTTTAAGTGATTAATAGAGAGTGGGATTGTAAAGGTGTGAGAAATCAGGATTTGAAATTCAACTGTGGTCTGTAAATAACAGGGTGTCATTGTGTCTTGAATCGTCTCGTGAGATAACTGTTGTGGATGGTACAAAGGACAGACTGGAGGAGTAAGATGGGTGGCAGAAAATCAAGGAAGGAAGCTGTTGCAAAGATACAGACAGAAGATGGACTTGAGTCCATAGAGTAATGTCTAAGGGAAGAGAACACAACTTGAAGAGGCATTTCAAAGCCACTCAGGGATGGGCATGCTAACTGGTGGCATATAAAGTACGCAACAAAAGAGGAGTCAGAGATAACCACAGAATTCTAAACCTGAAATCTGAGGCACGGAGATGGGGAGGAACACACTCATCTCAAGCCATGAGTTTCAAGGATGGTGTATACATCTCACAGATTGAGAAAGAAAGGTCAGGGCTGGAGGAGAGACATAGACCATAGACTTGGAAGACAGTGCATTAATCTTTCAGCCCAGTGCTCAAATTCCATGGAAGGAACTTTGATTAGTGGTAATTGAGAAGTTCTAGAAGTCTTCAAGAAAGCTCCTACTTCCAAGGGAATTGTTGTTATGAAGTGCCATCGAGTCCGTTCCAACCCATAGGGATGCCGTATAGGGTTTCTGAGGAGCGACTGGTGAGCTTAAACCACCAACTGCACGGTTCAAAATGACTTTGCAGTCTGGCACATTAACCCACAATGCCACATGAGTGCTCAAGGGAGGGAGAATGATTATTAGCCCGTTCCTTTATTTAAAAGTGTTTTGATGGATTAAAATGAGCAGGTAGTGGAAAGGGGGCTGGAAGTCAGACTTTGACTCTACCACTGATGCACTTGTGTGGTTTTGACAAGTCTTCTAACCTGTTAGAGCCTTTATTTCATTGTCTTCAATATAACGTGCTGAGACCAGGTGACGTTTCCTAGCTCCATAACTGCTCTGATTCGTTCACAGGATGGTGGAAAGTTGGAAATGCAAGAATGTATGGTTGCATGACTTTTCTTCTAGAGAGGACAGAGTCCAGGACCTTGTAGGGAGGTGTGTTTGGAGGGAGAGGGACCCAAAAAAGGAGGAAGCTCTTCCATCAGACAGTATAGGAGGAGAAGGATATCAATGCACCAACTTGAAAGCAAAGGAGCAGAGGTCTTGGAGATAGAATGATTCTCTTCTTACTGAATCTCCAGAGGTAGGGAGGGAATCACTGGAATGAGCACTCAGGCTGAGGATTTGGGAAGTGGGTCTAACTCCAGGTGAGATTCAGAAGCTAGAGAAGTTTTGATAGGGGTGGAGTAATGATTGGACATTGGTTTGTCATGGAAAATCTTGAGCTTTAATTGACTGCGTTTATATGGGTGTTATTAATAGGGAAATGAGGAAGGATTTCAGCTGAGCCCAGGAGCAGAAAGTGGGATAAGAGAATCTTAGTTTGTATTCATAGCCCAAGGGAAGTAATATTAATGTTACTACATGTGCCTTGAGCTCAGTTTTGATGGTCTTGCTCTAAGAAGGACAGGGATAGAGTGAAGGAGGACTGGCATGAGGAGTGTGATAGGAAGAGAGACTGGGCACCTTGGGAAGAGAAGGTTTGGGGAGAACAGTAAAAGTTGCCTTTAAGGATATGCGGGACAGAGAGTAGCAGAAGAAAGTCCCTCCCCACTCTTTCTACTTCTACTGCAGATAGAGCCGTTTCCGAAGGGTGCTGTCGATTTCAGGGTTCACTTTCCTTGCTTTCCCTTCCTGAATCAGTTCTGCTTCTGCCATCCGCCGTGTCACCTGCAATGACAGGAGTGGTCAGTTTAGGGCTGAACCTCTTGGGGGAGATGAGGTAATAGACATACAGAAGAAGGGCAGAGAACAAGGCAGGTGGATACCCATGTTCTAAGATGAAAGCCATTGTCTCATCCGATATCATGATATCCTGGTGTGGCACTGTAGGATCAGCACTGGACTGTGAGTCACACGTCAGCAGTTCAAACCCACCAGCTGCTCTTTGGAAACCCTGTTACAGGGTCACTATGAGTCAGAATCAACCCGGCGACACTTAGCAACTTAGCATATCATTATGTCTCGTGGTGGATTACCCAATAAGAAATGTAAGCATGGAATGACTTGCAGTGAAAATTTTCACTTTTTTTTTTTCACCACATCAAAGATTCTGCTTCTAGATATGGTTAGTATCTGTATCTCTCCCAATCCCATAGCACCAGTCTACAGAATAGACGCCTCTTCTCAAATTTACAGGCCCTGACAGGGATAGAGTGCCTGCCCAGTAAGCAACGTAAACATGGGCTTACTTGTGTTTACTTACTAATTTGTAGTGAACAGTTTCACATGAGTTTCACCCTATGCTTTACCCCATGTGAAACTGTACACTACAGATTAGTAAGTAAACACAACTAAATTCGTGTTTTCCTTGCTTATTGGGTAATCTGCCCCTGATCGTATCTATAAAATCATTGATTTGGACATTCTTGTTGCATATATTTTTCTAATCCACAATAAAATATACAACTATTAGAAAAAAATTGAACATTGGTTAAATTCAAAAGGTGAGCATGTTGTTGTTAAATGTCATCAAGTTGGTTCTGACTTACAGAGACCCATATGGGGTTTCCGAGGAGCAACTGGTGGGTTTGAACTGCAGACCTTGTGGTTAGCAGTCCAGCTTATTTTACAGCACCACACCAGGACTCCAGAGGGGAGAATACAGGCAATTATTTGTAGAATCGGCTCTGTATTTCTTCTTAATTCTCTCACATACTGAGGACTTTGTACATCTAGGCATTCGGGGAAATTATTGTGGGTTGACGGATATCCTAGAGTCGGCATTGGAACCCAGGTTGGGTCTGTGGCTGAAGGCATGGGAGGAAAACATAGAGAAAGGTTAGGAGGGACTCAGCCCTCTCTGCTTTCTGCCTGCTTAGACTGGACAGTGCTCCCGGGCACCTCCTTTTGACTCACCTCTGTCAAAAGTTCCAAGATGGGTCCTTTCCTCTCCGTAAATACTTCAACCAGGGTCTGGATGAAGCAGGAACCATTCTTGTCATGTCTATAGGAAATGTACCCTGGGGATTCATGAGAGACAGTGAGTAGGTGGGCTCAGGGAAGCTCTAGCAGTGTGGAGAGGGACGGTGGTACATCAGTGAATGGAAAAATAGATGAGTGGAAGGGTGGATGAGTGAATGGATGGATAGGCAGATGGGCAGATGAACAGGTAGGTGAATGTGTGGACAGAGAGTTGGATAGCCCCTAGAAGGAATGGCTCCTGAGGGTATCCTAAAGGAGAGGCTTAGGGTTAGGTGTGGTGGATGAAGGAAAGAAGAGGAACTGAGGGCAGGCTGCGGTTGGTAGTTAGATGAGCTGGTAGCGCATACCCTCTACAGTGGAGTAGACATGCAGGGCATCTGTATAGGTTGGGATGGTTTGGGGACTCTCTTCTACGATCATCCTGATCTCATCTCCACCTACTATTTCTCCAGGGTCTCTTTGTTCTGAAACATCAAGAAGCAGAGAAGGCAAAGTCAGAGGAGAGGAAGATGGGGGGAAGAAGATCATAGTAACACAAGGAAGGATGCACAAGGCTTAGTTGGGACTTGGATCTGAGATTTGGGTTGACTATAGGTAACTTTGGGCTCCATGCTCTGGGTTCTATACTCTTGGCTCTGTCCGCACCTCCTCGACAGGCCTGCACGATGAACACCTTGGGTTTGGCTCTCAGGGCCTGACAATTCTTGTTGTTCAGGACCTCAAAGAGATCATCCAGCTTGACCATCTGCTCGTCCTCCCCCTTGAGGTAGCCTTCTAACCCATGTGCCATGAGCACCACGAAGCCACAGCTAATGAGGTCTGTCCTGGCATCCATGGCCTGCTGGAATTTATCCAGCTCTTCCTGGAATTGCTGGCGAGAGAGGAATGAAGAGAGTCAGGTCAGGCCCCAGAGGTCACCCTGTGACCCTGGAGCTGGCAGTACATTACCTGGGCAGTAGGATCTTTCTTCATTGTACTTTCAAATCCCAGCTGCCGGAACATGCGTTCCAGGGCATCCAGGTCTGCCTCAGAACCTTCCCGGGCTTTGGTGACGCACAGTGTCAGGGCTAGACGGGCACCTGACATATCATACACCTCCTGAGTCAAGAGATGACAGAAATAAGCAAAGGGAGGAAGGCTAGGCAGAAGTAGGGTGTGTGATGGAGAGAGAGGCCTGGGATTAGGATTGTCAGATACAATACAGAATACTCAGTTAAACTAGAATTTATGTAAAGCTCTGGTAGCGTAGTGGTTACGAATCAGGCTGCTAACTTCAAGGTTGGCAGTTCGAAACTACCAGCTGTTTTGCAGGAGAAAAATGAGGCTTTCTGCTCCCATAAAGATTTGCAGCCTTGAAAACCCTGTACAAAGTCACTATGAGTTGGAACCGACTCTACGGTACTTAACAACAACAACATGATCAGGTATCCAATTGCTAGTAAAGGATATCATAGCTGGTAAATTTGAGGGTCAGAAAAAATGAGGGAAACCTTCAATGAGATGTATTAATTAACACAATAACCCAAACTATGGACTCAGACATACCAATGGCCATGAAGCTAGTCAGGACCAGACATCTTGTATTCTGTTATATTTAAGGCCCCCCAAGTCTGAACTAACTCAATGGCGACTAACAGCAACAACAACTGAGTATAAACATGTCCCAAACATCACTGTGTGGTGCACACGAGTAAGTGCCGATGATCACAAAAAGGTCAAAGGTTGGCATCCACTCAAAGGCACCTTGGAAAAAAGGCCTGGTGATCTACTTCCAAAAAAATCGACCACTGAAAACTCAACAGCGCACAGTTCTCATTTGAAACATGGGTTTACCATGATTTGGAATCAACTCAATGCTAACTAGTAAAAACAGCTGGTAATTGAGTATATTTCAGTATTGTATAAGATACACACTACAAAACTATGTATATGAAAATGTCTGAAATTCAAATTTGACTGGGCATACTGTATTTTCACTTGTTAAATCTGGCAACCTAACCTGAGGCCTAGCTCTGTTGCAGCCCGTGTGTGAACTTGAGCAGGTCATTGCTTCTATCTCAGCCCCAGTTTCCAAATATTATTCTCTAATACATGGGAAACTTTGAAGATCCCTTCCAGTTGTCCCATTTGGTGGCTTTGCCTCTCTTCCCATCCTTCTCAAGAATGTTCTAAGTATTCCTTCATTGCTTCCTCATGTGAAGGCGACTTGGAATTTTGGAAGTGAATACTAAGATACTTATCTCATCCCATCTGAGGAAGAAGAATATTGGGGTCAAAAATTCTTTTCAGAAGGGAATTAGAATACTGAACAACACAGTGAGAATTGCCTAGTCATTGGCTGCATCTGTCCCCCATCCGCATCCTTACCTAGTTCTATCTCTGAATCTATTACCCCATCTTCATAGTTACAAAGTCTCTTCCAGTTCAGAGTTCAGGTGCTGAATTTTTCACTCCCCCTACCCTCTCCGAAACATTAAGCTCTTCTCTTTCACCCCAAATGCCCCCACCCTCCCAGCCTGCACCCAGCCCACCTCCTCCAAAGGCCGAGGAATGCTCATTTTCTTCTTTGGCTCTGAGTCTATTCGTCAGCACCCTTGTTGATTCTGGAAATCAAGAAAAGAAAGGTTGAAGGTCTCCAAGGGAATGCAGAGGGAGTCAGGGCCCAGAGTGACTTGTCTACCTGAATTTGTTAGACTAGGCAGGGATCCAGTGGCTGGACTTGGTACATGGTAGGATCGGACCTGGTCAGGAGATGATGCTCCTTGAAGTATGTCCTTTCTGTTGTGACACTCCAGTGGTTTCTTCCATCCCTGGGTGTCCCCAGAACTCCCTCTAGACACACCCACAAAAATCATCCTTCTAGAACCTTCCTTCTCTCAGGACATTCATTAGCCTGTGATGAACTGGTCCTCCCCTGAAAGTCCTGAGTTGATGAACAGGGAAACCCAGGAGCTGACTGTCTGAGGATGAATCACCAAGGAGATGCTTTGGTCTTGGGTTTAAAATAAGAATGTCATCAATGTGGAAAATACAGCTTGGAAACTGTCTCATTGGATTTCTAATCAGAAGAGACCAACCTCTCTCCCTCCCTCTGCTTTGGGCATGAAGTTCTCCACTCTCATCTCTGACTCCTGTTTTTCTGTTCTTTGGCTGAACCGAATGATTTGGGCCATACTTTTGGCATTTTCACATCTCCCTGTTTTGTTTTTACATTTCCTCATCAGCTTGAAATGCCCTTGAAATCCATCTCCACCAGTCAAGATCCCACCCACCCACTCAACCATCCACCCATCCACCCATTCAGGAATCCTGGTGGTGCAAATAATTAAGTGTTCAACTGATAAATGAAATGTTGGTGGTTTGAATCTACCCAGAAGCTCCATGGGAGAAAGATCTGGTGATCTGCTTTCATATATATTAAAGCCAAGAAAAGCTCATGGGGGCAGTTCTACTCCATCACAGGAGATAGTTATAAGTCAAATCAACTCTATGGCACCTAACAGCATCCATCCATCCACCTTTCCATCTAGCCATACCTACAACTCTATGGCACCTAACGACATCCATTCATCCACTTTTCCATCTAGCTATACATACACGTCATCTCTCATACTTTGGACATATTGTCAGGAGAGATCGGTCACTGGAGAGGAATATCATGTTTGGTAAGGTGGAGGGTCAGAGAAAAAGAGGAAGACCCCCCAGTGAGATGGATTTGCCAAGTGACAGCATCCATGGGCTCAAATTTGGCAATAATAGTGAGGTTGGCCAAGGACTGGGCAGTGTTTTCTTCTGTTGTACATAGGGTCACTATGAGTTGGTACCGACTTGATGGCACCTAAAAACAACAACATACATACATACATACATACATACACACATACATATATTTATCTACTCATTCACCCATCCATCATTCATTTAGTTATACAAATAACCACCTATTCATTCATCTAACCAGCAAATATTTAAATGTTTCTTGGGCATCTTTAGTATATGACAGAGATATACACTAAATCTATCTCTGTATCTGTCTCTTTCAGACACATACACACACAGAGAAAGACAGAGAGAAAATGGAGGCAGTGCTGGGAGAAGAGAAACCAAATGTTGTGAGAGAGGAAGGAGTCTGGGCTGACCTCAGGAGCCAGATAGACCAGAATCAAGTCCTGTTCCAGTCCCTTCCCAGCTGTGTGACCTCACCCCTCTCTCTGAATCTTGGTTTTCCCATCTGCCAGGGACCTGGGAAAAGCACCAGATGCTTTACAGCAGTGCAGTAGCAAGATCGTTTTTATGATCCTTGGTAACACACTGGAAGAGGCCTCACCCTTTTCTGGACTCCCATAGCTCTTCCTGTTCGTACTTGTGTTATAACATTGCCTTTTATCTGTATTCACAGCTGTACCAGCAGCTTAGTTTTCAGGACTGGGCCTCTGATTTTTTAATCTCTAATTCCACTGGGCCCATCAACACAGGGATAAGAAGAGAAGTGATGTTGATGGGAATTTGTTGAACGAACAAATAAACAAATTGACAAAAAAAAGTAAGAATGAATGGATGAATAGGTGACTGGATGGGTGGATATAAGAATATTTTAGTTCTGGCACAAACTGATCAGAGCAGGAATTGCTAAAAGGAGGGCAGAGAGGCACAGAGAGTGCCAAAGTACTTACCGATTCTAGACGTAGCTGGTCCTAAAGGGCCGGCCAAGTCTCACCCCTCTCCTAACTGCCAGCAAAGGGCTGGGCACCAAGGAGGGGTCAAGCCAGTGCTGATCTGAAAGAAGAGCCTGGTATACCTGGGTCTTCCCAGGCCCCTGATGAGAGGCAGGTTTATAAATTGAGCAGCACAGCCGTCTGGCCCTTTATTGGGAGGGAGTTTTCTGTCACTCCAACAACCTTATGATAAGAATGACACACCCTTGGCACAACCTTTGGTGAGTAAATGGAGCCCAACCCCATAGGATGAGCGAAGGTAAGGCTCAGCTCACACCCCTGGCTAAGATGGTAAAAGTGGAGTAACTGGTGGGTTTGAACTGTCGACCTTTTGGCTAATAGCCAAGCAGTTAACCACTATACCACCTGGGATCCTTGTGATAAAGGCAAAGCATCCAAATTATCCAGAGCTTGTATCCAAGATCAAACACTAGGATCTCCCACCCCCAGCTTCTGCTATCAATGATTGATCATTGCTACTATCATTTCATCCATATTCATCCATTCTACTTTCAACTTTGCAAATAATACCAAATGTATTGCTTAACATCTCATTGAATCTTGAGAGACCAACACTATTACTGCTATTCTGCAGATGGGGAAACAGGCTTAGAGAGGTGAACTGACTGTTCAAGGTTATCAATCAGTACGTGATACAGTCAAGATTCCACCCCAGGAGGGTCTCAGCAGATGGCTTCACACCTGCCTCCTCTTCTTCTCTTCCTCTGGCATGCCCCCTCTACTCTTTTTTGGCTTACAATTTATTTTTAAGTTTTAACAGCTTTATTGAGATTAAAGTTACACACCATACAACTCACCCAATTACAATGAGCAGTGCAGTAGTTTTTAGTATATTCAGAAATATGGGCAGCCATCGCCACGATGTATTTTCATCACCTCTGATAGATAGCCTACCCAAACATACAT
>NW_006408935.1:119662-122429 GCF_000296735.1 Chrysochloris asiatica | reverse complement strand
GCCTCCTGTGCTGCCGCTTCACTTTCTTGAAAGATTTCAATTTTTATTCTATTAGTTCCTGGTGCCTTGTTCTTTGCCAATTCCTTCAATGCACCTTTAGTATCCTTCAGTATCATTGGCTCTTGATCATATGCTACCTCTTGAAATGGTTGAACCATTTCCTTTTGGTAAGTGACTCTGTGTATTCCTTCTGTCTTCTCTTGATGCTTTCTACTTACTGGTAGGTGGGTTCAAACAGTCAGTCTTTAGATTAGCTGTCTAATGCAAATTGTTTGCACTACCTAGGTACCTCATTGTTTGTATTTGTTGTTACTGTGGGGCCTTGAGTTTATTTTGACATATAGCCACCCTATAGGGTAGAATAGAACTTCCCCATTAGGCTTTCTAAGCAGCAATCTTAGATGAAAATAAGAAAAACAGCTGCAGATACCTATTAATAATCAGAATGTGGAATGTATGAGGTATGAATCTAGGAAAGTTGGAAGTCATTAAAAATGAAATGGCATATATAAAGATCGATATTAGTGAGATGGAATGGACTGATCATTTTGAATCAGACAATCAATCATAGGCTACTATTCCAAGAATGACAAATTGAACAGAAATGGCATCACATTCATAATCAAAAAGAATATTTCAAGATCTATTCCAAAATACAATGCTGTCAGAGATAGGATAATATCTATACACCTATAAGAAGATCGGTGAACTCTTCTGGTTCTGTGAGATAAGCACTGGACTGCTATGGTCAGCAGTTCAAACCCACCAGGTGCTCCATGGGAGAGAGATGAGGTTTTTTGTTCCCATAAAAATGACCACCTTAGGTCACTATGAGTTGGAATTGATTTAATGGCAGTGGACTTGTGGAGGGTTTTTTGTTGTTCTTGTTTTTTTATAAGGATGGCTGTTATTAAAATTTATGCACTAAACACTAACCCCAAAGATGAAGAAACTGATGAGTCTACTAATTTCTGCAGTCTAAAATTAATCAAACATGCAATCAAGATGAATTGATTATCACAGATGATTGGAAGGAAAAGGCTGGAAACAAAGAAGGGCAGAAGTTAGAATATGACCTTGGTGACAGCAATGACATGGATGGTTCATGACAGAATTTTGCAAGACAATGACTTATTCATTGCAAAACCCTTTATCAACAACATAAACAGCAACTATATCATGTGGACTTACTATATGGAATACATAGCAATCAAATCAACTACATTTGTAGGAAGAGACAATGGAGAAGTTCAGTATCATCGGTCAAATAAAGGCCAGAGACCAAGTGTGGAAAAGACTATCAATTGCTCATATGCAAGTTCGGACTGAAGATGAAAAAATTAAAACAAGCCCATGAGAGTTAAAGTACAACGCTGAGTATATCCCACCTGAATTTAGAGACCATCTCCAGAACAGACTTGATGCATTGAACACTAAAGACTGAAGACCAGACAAGTTGTGGAATGACATCAAGGATATCATCCCTGAAGAAAGCAAAAGGTCATTAAAAAGACAGGAGATTGCAACCATGTAATAAAACAAAGTGTATGATTTGTTGAACATAAAACTGATGATCTGCTCTGTAAACCTTCACTCAATTCACAATAAAAATTGAAAGAAAAAATAAAAGACAGGAAAGAAAGAAAATATCAAAATGGATGTCAGAAGAAACTCTGAAACTTGTTCTTGAACATTCAGTTTATTCTGTTGTATGTAGAGTTGCTTCGAGTCGGGTCAGCAGAGTCACCCATAGTGGGCAGGCTTTATAGGAGCTTCCAGACTAAAAGTAGTAAGATAGGCCAAAAATTAGCCAATGAGAACACTATAGATCACAGAATATTGTCCAAGACTCTTCAACTCGCTTACTTCGGGTGCATCATCAGGGGAAGTTCTGGAGAAGAACATCATAATTAGTAAAGTGGAGGGCCAGTGAAGGTGAGGGAAAACGTCAATGACATGTATTGAAACAATAGCCACATTAATGGATTCAAAAATACCAATGATTGAAGATGGCAAAGGATTGGGACTTATACATAAGATCACCATGAGTCGGTGCCTACTCAACGGCACTTAACAACAACAGCGGAGCTGCTGGGGAGATTCAGAGAGGTACCATGCAGGTAAAACACCCAGTAATGCTAGTACTCGGGATACAGAAGACATGCTAGGTTTTCTTCTTTTCCATTGCTTCCTTCTTCTTTCTCTAGTTTTCCTCCAACTTCATTCAATTTATTCAACAAATATTTACTGAGTACCATGTTTGATGCTAGGCCAACAACTTTAATAAATGAAACCCATACAGCCGCCATCTTTGGGAAGCTTACAATCTGTGCTATTTCCTCCTCTTCCATCTTTATGGTGCAGTTCCCAACAGTACCCACAGATCTTGCAAATGGCATCATGTCCCTAAAGCAGCAACAAATACTTATCACAGATCACATCCCAGCCATAAATGTTCTTTGCAGCAGTAGGGGTAGGGGGGCTGCTGGGTTATATACCAGGCACATATCGGTTCCCATTACAACGTGCCAATTCCCTCTCTTCTCTCTAGAATGTCCCAGGTAGCCTCTGCCTGTTTCAGAAGGGAGTAGAAAACACATTAAATCATCTAAAGAGGCTGGGAGATATGACTTCATTCTGTAATGGTGTAAAAAACATATTTTTAATCTCAGAGTTGTGCCATTGAGTTGGTACCGACTCATAATGACACTATGTACAATAGAACGAAACACTGCCCAGTCCTGCGCCAACCTCACAATTGTTGCCA
>NW_006408935.1:114763-115542 GCF_000296735.1 Chrysochloris asiatica | reverse complement strand
GGGGTGGCTATGAGTCGGTTCTGACTCGATGGCACCTGACAACAACAACACAGCCTAGGAAACACCCTATGAGGCCTGTTCTACCTTGTCCTACAGGGTCTCTCTGAGCCAGAAGTGACTTAGCAGCACACAGCAACAACAACATGCTTCTGCCAATTTCTTCTTCATTGAAACCTCATTCTAGCATAGGCTCTTGTTAACTGAGAAGACTGGATTTTAGGGGGAAGGATAGGGATGAGTGTTTGCAGTGGTGTGCTGGGAAAATGTTTCACAAACCACTCACTGGAAAACAACAAAACAATATAATAAGTCATGATTTGTAGTGTTTGCCAATTCCCTTGGTGTCAGTACCTCTACTGTGGCCAATTTCAAGGTACCAATATGGTGTCACTAGATACAGAATTAGAAGCATGTGGTTGCAGAATACTGTGAAGTGTCTTGAAGAATGTCCTTGAGAGGGTCTGGCCAACATATCTGGGATCAACCCAGGACTGTAAAGGGTATTTCCTGAGGTAGCCCCACTGCATGGAGGCAGGTGGGCCCAGACCAACTAGTCCTGGGACTGAGGCCATGTTTGAGCAACTCATTCAGACTCAATAGGTGCACAGAAAGGAATAGCTAGGTGAACGAATGCTCTAGATGACCAGTTGTTTTCTGAAATGAAGAGTGATGGTGAAAGACTAGTCTAAAAAGTATCAAAACCCAGTTGTTGATGGAGCCAGAAAGATAGCAGACTAGGCAGATATGCTATACAGACCCTCTACAACAAAGATATGAGA
>NW_006408935.1:106303-108035 GCF_000296735.1 Chrysochloris asiatica | reverse complement strand
AAAAACCTGAAAAACAAAAAAAAGAAGGACTAGTGAACGGGCTGCCAACCAGATGTGACATGGTCACCTTGAACTTTTTCAAGCAGTGTTGGAGAGACTGACAGATGGTGCCTGATGGTGCTGACTCACACACCCTATGAAAAAGGTGTAATGCATTCTTGCTCCCCACACTGCACTGGATAATAGAGATGAGACTGGCCCTCACCTTTATTTACTCCCAGTGCAGACCCTATTCTCCTGGAGCTCAGAGTAGCACCATTTGAGTCAGTGTGAGGCAGGTGCCTGCTGTGCCACCTTGGTCTCTAGATACAGGTGGGCTCTCCTCCAGATCCACAGAAGCCTCCAGACTAGCAGGAACATCTACAAATAGTCACTTTGCTACCAGATGTGCTCTGGTTCTGACAAACACTGAAACTAGCAATCTGAAGGGCCTCCATGAACTACTTTTCAGATTGGATACCTTGAACATAGGCAGCACCTAGGCCTATAGGAGCTCCATCTAGGAAGGTTGGGAACCCAACCTTCACATCCCTCCTCCACCTACCTTGTGAGTTCCTTAGCTGACAGGAGCCCCTCAGAATTTTCTATTCTCTAGGTCCAACAAATGCACTGTTGTTGTTTTTTAATGTTCCCTCTCATTGTTTCCTTGTTTTTGTTTGCTTATTCTTTTTCTTCTCTCTTTGATTTGTATCCTTTCTATCTCTGCATTTGCTCTTACTTGTTTCCCATTTCCATCCTATTCTTCTTTTTTCCTATTAATTTTTCTTTACTATTCTCCACTCTCATTTGCTTTTCATTTTCCACCTCTCTCTCTCTCTCTTTGTTTTTTACTATTCCTCTTCCTTTTATTCTCTCATACAGCTCTATTTTCCTATCACTCTTTTCTCTTTTTTATTACCATATTCTTTTTCTTTTGTTGCTGTCCATTTTAATTTTTTTTCCTTTATTATTTTCTGGTTTTGCTGTTATTTGCTTGTTTGTATGTTCTGTTTTGTTCTCCTGTGTGTGTTTTCTCCTCTTGCCCCATCTGATGGGAGACAGAAACTGTGCCTGTACAGCTCAACCACAATTGTACCCTTTGCAGCTCCACCCATTGGACAAGAGCCAATACTAGCTCCTATAACACCTGATCAAAGATAGGCATCAACCAACACCAGACAAACCCATCCTAAATTGAGCTGCAGAAATGGCAAACAGAAGATGATGCACACATTTCCATTCTCTAATCACATCTACCAGGATACAGTTGGTGAGAGCTTAAAAACATAACATAAATCATCAATTAAATAAAAATACAATGACACCACATTGCCTCACAGACAACAGATGATTTTAGCACACACAAAGAAGCAAGAGAGAGTGTATCAAACAAATGACCAAGATGCAGAACCAGTAAACATTAATGAAGAAGAAAAGGTAATGGAACTACCTGAGAAAGAATTCAAAAGAATGATATTTTGGTGCCTTCAACTTCAAGAAAGATTGAGGAAAGCAAGGAGAACACAGAAAAAACTTTAGGAAAACTTAGGAAAATAATATAAGAACAAGTAGACAAAATAAATGCAAATTTTAAAATAATACAAAACCTGCAAAAATAAATCCAGAAGAGAAATGCTAAGATCTCAGAAAGGGACAGTACATTGAAAGGAAAAAAAGAATAGTCAATGCAAGCTCAAATTAGTGACCTTAAAGATAAATCTCTCAATATTAGTAAGCTAGAAGAACAGTCTGC
>NW_006408935.1:103516-105943 GCF_000296735.1 Chrysochloris asiatica | reverse complement strand
TGCTGTGCATGGAGTCACTATGAGTCGGTTCCGACTCGATGGCACCTGACAACAATAGAAGAACAGTCTGGAAAAAGAATGAAAAAATCTGAAGAAAGCCTAAAAGTTATATAGGACACCATGAAGAGGGATTCCAGAATAGGATGAGACCAGAAAAAGCACAGGGAAAATTGCTTACGAGTTCCCTAACATCATGAAAAAAAGAAGATATCCAATCAAAAAGATGAATGAACCCCAAACAGGTAGACCACAAAAGAAAATCAACAAGACAAACTTTCCAAAACCAAAGACAAGGAAAAAAATCCTTAAAGCAGCTTGAGAAAAAGAAAAGTTACCTGCAAAGGAGAAGTAAGTCAATAAGACTTAGTTCTGATTTCTTAGCAGAAACCATGTAGGCAAGAAGGCAATGGGATGAGATAAACAAAATGCTGAAAGAAAAATATTGCCAAACAAAAATTACATACCCAGCAAAGCTGTCCCTCAAATACAATGGCAAAATTAGAACATTTTCAGATAAACAGAACTAAAGGACTTTGCTATAACCAGACCAACTTTACAAATATACTGAAGGATGCTCTTTGGACTCAGAACCAACAACAACAGACAACAACCTGAGATTAGCATACATGACACCACCCAGAACTCAATCCAGATATAGAAGTATCCAAAGTAAAACAAACCTACAAGATGGAAATTGGGAATCAGAGATATCAGTTAATAGTGAAGTTAACTAAAAACAAAAACAGGGAATAGGCTATAAAGACAAATAGATTTCAAGATAAAACAGACTGTTTTAAATGTGGAAACATTAACAAATAACAAGGTAAACTAAAAAAATTAATAATCTCCACATTAAAATTAAAAAGAGGAAAATAAGAAAAATTTAGTAAATATTAAAACAACAACAATGAAGAAAATGAAAAATCCATAACCAAAATGAACTCAGTGTAGAAATTTATATGGAGCAAAGAAACTAGCAACACCACAAAGACACACACACACAGCAAATTGACAGCAACCAATTCATGCCTTTCGATAATTGCACAGAATAAAGATGGATTAAATGTACCAGTCAAGAGACAGAAATTAGCAGATTGGGTTAAAAAACAGCATCCTTTATTATGCTGTCTACAAGAGACACACCTTACACACAAAGATAAAAACTGACTAAAAATCAAAGTATGGAAAAAATACATATCAAGTGAATGGTTAATGTTCAACCATTTCAAGAGGTAGCATATGATGTTTACCTGTGTTTTACTGACTACACAAGGGCCTTTGTGTGGATCATGATAAGCTGTGGACAACATTGAGAAATATGAGTATTCCTGAACACTTAATTGTGCTCATGAGGAATCTGTACATAGATCAAGAGGCAGTTGTTCAACAGAACACGGGAACACTGAATGGTTTAAAATTAGGAAAGGTGTGTGACAGTGTTGTATTCTGTCATCATAAGTATTCAACCTGTATGCTGAGCAAATAATCTGAGAAGCTGGGTTATATGAAGAAAACGTGGCATCAGGATTGGAGGAAGACTTATTAACAACCTGCAATATGTAGATGATACAACCTTGCTTGCTGAAAGTAAAAAGGACTTAAAATACTTACTGATGAAGATCAAAGAGCACAGCCTTCAATATGGATTACATCTCAATGTAAAGAAAACAAAATCCTCACCACTGGACCAATAAACAACATTCTTTTTTTTTAAGTTTTTATTGTGAGGTTTACATGGGAGAACATCAGCCCTACACTCATCCTATCACACTTCACCTCATTGCAATGATTACAATCCCCTCCATGCATCATCAAACAACCAAAGGGTACCCCCCCCCGCCCCCCCCCCCCGCCCCCAGCTGTCAGTACACAACCCTTCTCCTTCCCTGAGTTCAGTGTCCCCAGCCGCTCCATCTATCCACATCATCTTCTCTGTCTCCATCCCTGGCGTCACTGCCTCTCTGGGTAGGGTCCCACTCTCCGTTCTTCTCACTTGATGGTTCCAGTGACTCCGCTCCTATGCTGCAAAATCAATCACTCTCCTCCTTTTGTCAAAAAAATCTATCTCTATATTTTCTACCCTCACAGTCAGTCCTGATGGCAATTATTCACTATTGTACCACAGGAGTCTTACCCCCATTTCCTTTCACCAGCCCAGTCCCAACCAATTGGAAATCTTTCAGTGATGATTCTACCTTCCCCCGCCCCCTCTGGAATTAGGCTCCCTCTTGAAAGCTTGTAAGCCAGTCACTTCTTGCCTTTGTAACCCTCCCTCCCCCACCATTTTGGGTAACCAATGTCTAAGTTGTCCATCCCTGTCAACCCTGTGTACCAAGGGGGTGGGAATAAACAACATTCTTATGCAATCCATACCGAAGGCTGTGGTCTTTAATCTTCACCTAACAACAACACAGACTGGGAAAAAAA
>NW_006408935.1:102427-103228 GCF_000296735.1 Chrysochloris asiatica | reverse complement strand
GGGCCAGGCTCAGAGGCCTGAGCCCACATCCTGGGCGAGACCAGGTGACAAAATGAAAAAGGGGCCACAGAGACTCCATGGAAAAACGCCGCGGGGACCTTGGGAAAAGGTGCGCGGTGGACTTTCTCAGTTTTGCATTGTTCTGATTTTATTTTTTTCTTTGGTGTCGGGTAATTGGTGCACTCACTGTTTGCCCACTTCCATTCTGGTGAATAGAGGGAGTGCCTGAGCCAAGTGACCACTCCCCACCCTCACTGCTGGTGGTTTCTTCTGCCAGGAATCCACACAGACACTCAGCCCAAGCTGAGGTGCTGATCTGTCCCCCTTTTGGCCTGTTTTTTATCAAGGGTAGGAGAGGAGTAGTGGTGTGCCGCTGTGGGTTAATGTGCCAGACTGCAAAGCCTTTTGAACTGCAGGGTCGGTGATTCAAGCTTACCAGCTGCTCCTCAGAAACCCTATACAGGGTCGCTATGGGTCAGAATTGACTCAACAGCACTTAACAACAACAAGGAGAGGAGGACAGAAATGACTGAAAGAAAGTTTAAAGGCAAAACCTCCTGGACAGCTTTGAAGCCAGGAGCTTAGGACATTAAAGGCATACTTATATTAAGCTACAGATATTTATTTCTCCCCCCCCCCTTTTCTTCCCTCCCTCATCTCCCTTTTCTGTGATTAAAAACTGCTGTACTCAGTCTTGTTTTTGTTGGTGCTGCGTTATTTTCTTCTTCTTCTTCTTTTTTCTTCTTTTTCCTCTTTCTCTCATTTTAGTTTTTGTTTTTGATTTTGTTTTTGTTTTTTACC
>NW_006408935.1:82468-94699 GCF_000296735.1 Chrysochloris asiatica | reverse complement strand
GCCTTGTTCTTTGCCAATTTCTTCAATGCACCTTGGACTTCCTCCTTAAGTATCATTGGCTCTTGATCATATGCTACCTCTTGAAATGGTTGAACATTAACCATTACTTTTTGGTGCAGTGACTCTATATTCCTTCCATCTTCTTTTGATGCTTTCTGCCCATATTTTGCTCATAGAATTCGTCAATATATTGCAAATCAAATCTTGAGTTTTTTCTTCAGTTCCCTCAGTTTGAAAAATGCTGAGCATGTTCTTTCCTTTTGGTTTTCTAACTCCAGGTCTTTGCACATTTCATTTTAATATTTTTTCTTTTTCTTCTTGAGCTGCTCTTTGAAACTGAAGAAGTTGGTAGAATTCTTCAATTTCATCATCACTGGCTTTAGTGGTTGGTGCATAAATTTGAATAATAGTAGTATTAACTGGTCTTCCTTGTAGGCATATGGATATTAACCTATACAGACAGCATTATAATTCAAGATAGATCTTGAAATGTCCTTTTTGGTGATGAATGTGAGGCCAATTTTCCATTCTCAGCATATTAAGCCATATAATTGTCAAGTTCAAAATGGTCAATACCAGTGCATTTCAGCTCACTAATGCCAAGGATACTACTGTTTATGTGATCCATTTCATTTTTGACAACTTCCAGTTTTTTACATTCATACTTCATATATTCCATGCTCTGATTTTTAATGGATTTTTGCAGGTGTTCCTTCTCATTTTGAGTTGTGTCCCATCAGCAAATGAAGATACTGAAAGCTTTGCTTCATTCATGTGTCACGGTCAACTCTACTTTGAGGAGGTAGGTCTTCCTTAGTTATATTTTGAGTGCCTGCCAACCTGAGGGGCTCATCTTCTGGCACTATAGCTGACAATATTCTGGTGCTCTTCATCATGTTTCAATATTCAATAGTCTAGTGTTATCAGACAGTATTCTATTTCTATTCATAAAGTCTTAAGTGGCTAAAAATTCAGAAGTAGGCTGCTTCTTTCTAGTTTGTTTTGGTCTAGAAGCTCAGCTGAAACCTGTTCACAATGGGTGTACCCTGCTGGTATTTAAAATAGGAGTGATACAGCTTCTAACTTCACTACAACATTGAAGATATCTCTGTATGACAAATTGACAGACAAGTGGTGGCCAAAAACCTTTGTTGTTAGGTACTGTTGAATTGGTTCTGACTCATAATGACCCTAAGGAGCTCGGATAGCATAGTGGTTATGAATTGGGCTGTGAACCTCAGGGACAGCAGTTCAAAACTACCAGCTGCTCCGTGGGAGAAAGATGAGGCTTTCTGCTCCTGTAAAGATTTACAGCCTTGGAAACCCTGTACAGGGTCACTAAGAGTTGGAACTGACTCCACAGCACAAAACAACAACAACATAACGACCCTATGCACAACAGAACCATACCCTGCTTGGTCCTGTGTCAACCTTACAATCATTGCTATACTTGAACCCTCGTTGGGGGTCTTCCTCTTCTTCACCGAGCCTCCATTTTACCAAGCATGATGTCCTTCTCTATGAACTGGTCCTTCTTGATAATATTTCCAAAGTATGAGAAATGAAGTCTGACCATCATGGCTTCTAAGGAGCATTCTGGCTGTACTTCTTTCAACACAGATCTGTTTGTTCTTTTGGAAGCCTATGATAGCAGGGATGGTAGGAAAGAGAAAATTAGTCACTGGGTAGAGGCTAGACACATGTTAACTTTGCTGATGAAGAATGCAATAGGCAAACAGAGAGAGGTTGATACAGGAAAGATGAAGTTAGGTAAATGCAGTTAACTGATGGTCCATGGAAATAATTGACAACATTGTAACGACACAGTATGATTTGTTGAATGTGGGACTGAAGATCTGTTCCGCAAACCTTCACTCAATTCACAATAAAATGTTTTAACCAAAACAAAATAAAGACAACTCAGTTGTCATTGACTTGACTCAAATTCATGGCAACCCTGTGTATGCCAATGCTCTATTGGGTTTTCAGTGGTTGACTTTTCAAAGATAGAGCACCAGGCTTTTTCTCCAAGGTGTCTCTAGGTGGATTTGAACATCCACAGCAAAGCACATTATTGTTTGCATCACTCAGGGACCATAACAGTGGGAATTTCAAGGAATAAGAACAGAAACCTTCCTCTTGCCTGGTGCCATCGATCTCTAGTTTTCTGAAATTCAGTGAACTAGCTAGCGTGTCTATGAATCATGTTGTGATGAAAGAAGGAGGTGGCTGTAATACAGGGGATAACATTTCCAGCTTCAGAGTTGCACCTTGACTAAACCAAATATGAAGGAATGAAGTTTACTTTGTTTTCCATTTCTATGAAACTTAACTTTTTATTGGAAAAATGAAGCACACAACTTAAAACATTTCCCTTTATAGACAGAAGAGCAAGTGATAATAATTCCCAGTGACAAACTGTTCAAGAAAGCAGAGTGGCCTTAATTTAGTTTATATATGTAAACAGGCCCATAATACCACCTTAAATGTGTACAGAAGTGAAGTGGCACTGGGGGTGTTTGTGCTGGAATATATTCTTTACAGCTGCAAACATAAAAAACTCCAGTATCTTTTCTAACATGTGTAGAGTTCTTGAAGGAGCATGATCTAGGGAGTCTGGATTTGGTTAGGTTGTTGGATGAATAACTGTTCCGATTTGACCATGACTGAGGAATTTTCTGAGATGCAGGAATTTCAAAACTAAACAACCAGGGAAGTCCCAGAAAAGGCAAGAGAAACTGGTCATCTTATCCAATAAGCAATAGGGTGCCTCTAAACTGGGGAGCAACATGAGAGCTCTTGAATGTTAAAGTATCAATCAGTATATAGAAACCAACGATTATTAATGGTTACCGAGAATGAGAGGGATAGGGAAAGGAGTTTTTGTTAGAGCCATTGAGTTTATGTAATGGTAGTGGAATATTTTGGAAAAAGATAGTGATAATAGTGGCACAACATAGAAAATATAATCAATGCAATTGCATTGTAAAACTGGTAGTTGTGCTGGTAAATGTTTTGATACATGTATTTTTTTTTACCACAATAAATATAAATACATCAAAATTGAAATGAGTGAAAGCAACTCTTGGGAGGAGCTTCATATAAGTAGAGAACATCAGGGGGTTTTGGGAGAAGTGAGATCAGAATAAAGTTTTGTTTTTTAAGCCATGAGAAATAACAGCAAATTTATATGGTGGCAAAAATAAAATTGATTACAGAGAAGAAAAAGTGGGGGTGAGGAGAAGAGCAATCCTATGTAAGGTGAAAGGAAGCCTTCTCTGAACCTTCCCTGGGTCTCATTTTCACAGCTTTCTGTGTGCCTCATAGGAGTCAAATGGTGCTTATAATGCTGGTTCAATGTTCCCCAAAGGACAGCCAGCCACTCAAGTCCTGTTCACTCAGAAACCCACAATCAGGTCTGTGAATGGAAACAAAAGCATGGTATTGTCAGAGGTGACCCTCTTGCTCCTCAACTGTATAGCTGTATATGTTGGAAATATTTCCACTTTCCTCATCAGAAATCCACCACCTGTCTGTCAAAAGTTGAATTTAGAATTACCATGTAAGCCAGCAGCTCCACTCCTAGGTATATACCCAAGAGAAATAAAAGCACGGCTCAAACACATATGCATACAGCAATATTCATTGTAGTATTATTTGTAATAGTCAAAATGTGGAAACACTCTAAGTGTCCATTAATAGATGAATGGATTAAAAAAAATGTGATCCATCCATACAGTTGAATATTATTTATCCATAAAGATAAATCAAATTCTGATACATGCTATGACATGGATGAGCCTTAAAAACATGATGCTGAATAAAGTAACAAACACAGAAGGATGAATATTGTATGATCCCACTTATATGAAGCATCAGGAACACACAAATGCATAGAAAACAGATTAGTAGTTTCCAGGGGCTGTGGAAGGGGAAACAACTGCTAATGGGTTTTCTTTTAGGGTGTATCATACTTCAAGATTTTTAAAAACTCCATATGACCCTGATAATCCATGAAACTTGAGAAACATGGTCTAATGCCATATTCTATTTCAATTAATAAAATATTGATGCCAAGGGGAAAGCTGACAGTGTTCCCAGCCAAAGTCAACAATGGAATCCTGGGTTTGAAATGGATTTGTTTCTCAAGTGGATGTGGGTGAGCGTGTGCCCAGTCCCCACCCTAAGCTTCTCAGTATCTGGGAATGTATTGCAGATTGAGGTGGGGGGAGCGTGTTGAAACATGCATGTGTTTTCTGGGCGTCATTTTCTGGTTAGTTCTCAGGTATGGTGGATATATCTTGCCCTGGAGGTACAGAAAATTAAGTGCTCAGCTGCTAACCAAAAGGCTAGAGGATCAAGCCAACGAGCTTTGAGGGATAAAGCTGTGTCAGTCTGCATCTATAAAGAGTCCAGCCTTGGAAAGTTTATGGGGCACTTCAACTCTGTCTTCTAATATAGCTGTGAGTCAGAATGGACTTGGCAGCAAAGGGTTTTGTTTTGAGTTGGTTGAAACACAGATATGTACCCAAAGAGCCCATGTTCACCCTGTGGGCACATCCATGAGCCAGTGTAGTAGAAATTGAGTCCTTGTGCTCATCTCTGTCACCAGCTCCTGGTTCCATTAGAACTTCAGGTTCTGTATAACCTGGTCCCCCTTTACTTCTGTCAGAAACTACAGAATCAAAATCTTGTTGTGATGAAAGGAGTTGACCTTGCTGAAAAACTTGGCAGTAGAGCCTCATCATCTCAGGCTCCATTAGAGGTAAACACCCTTTGCACAGCAACAAGATGAGCCGGCATCATGTCGAGCAGGATTTTGTCAGCCATCATCTGGGAAGATACCCAAGTGCCTCAGGTACTGCTTCCCTCCCAGAAGGCATCAAAGTTTTGCAAGTCACTGAGCTCAAAGCTCAACACAGAGCACATCTACAAGGGACTTCAAAAGTTCATAAAAAAATGAAATGAAAAAGAAATGAAAATTTTCCATGAAATTTTTGAGGTCTATTTGCATAGTTCTCTGACACCACCTAAGGTGGTTTAAGAATTGGAACTCCAGTGTTGACAACTGCAAGATTGCACAGAGATCCTGCAAGCACACTAGGAATGTGGTGGAGCATGCAGTGGGAAAAATGATGAAAACTTGTTAAATATTATCAAGCCTGGGGGCTCAGAACCATAGTTTCAGGAGACACCATGGTCAATTGGCATAACATCATTCACAAACACAATGGTCTGCATCCTACTTAAAAAAGCTCATGAATGTCCCTTTAAGGTGCTGCTATTGGTCTCTCCGTGTGCAGAAGAAAGAAGAGTGATGAGAATAGAAGATGCTTGGAATCAGTTAGTCTAGTATACTAATGAAACATGTAAACATCAGTCTCCACAGTTCTGAGACCAGAAAAATTAGATGGTGCCCGGCAACCACTGCCAAAGACTCTGAAAGAGATCACATTAGAAGGTCCTGAATACAGTGGTAGAGCATGTGGGACAAAATTCAAAATTATTTTTTTTTTTAATGAAGATTGGGTTTGTTGGTCAGAAAGAGACTGGCGTATCCTGAAATCATAGCCCCTGACTACCCTTCAGGTCTGGAAAAGAACTTACCCTCAAAGCCCAACTTTCAGTCAAGCAGTAGGTAGGTTCATAGTGAGGAACAAGAACACTAGTAAATATGCTCACCATGGAGTGGTCAATCATTCAAAATCAAAAGGGTGACATTTACCTAAGGACAAAGTTTCAAAGGGATTGGAAGGTGGGTGGAACACAAGTTGGAACCACAGGGAGGAAGTGGGATAACTGTCATTGCAGAGAGGGGCTTGCAATCATTAAGATGAAGCAAATTTGTTGAATGCAAAACTCATGATCTTGTCTGTAAACCTTCACTCAATTCACAATAAAAAGTTTAAAAAAAAAAAAAGATTGCAAGGGAGGGAAGGAGGGAAAGATAGAGCACAGGGTAAGGAATAGATACAGGATAGCTAGGGTGCAGAGGGGAGGGTGGGTGGGGGCAATACACAAGAAGGGGGAGGACAATGGAAGAACAAGGCTGATGGGAGAATTTTAGGCAGGTTTGCTTGGGCTAAGTGGGACAGAGGTAAATGATGATGCATGCACAACCTTGGTGCAACAGGGCTCCGGGATACAGGGATTGAGGTATGGTTCGGAAAGGGTAAAATAGGGGGAATAGGGTTAAGATGCTTGGCTATCTTTTGAATCTTGGCCTCCCTTGCCTACCATTGTAAAATGGACACTTGAGGTTTGGAGAAAGCAATAGCCAGAATCATCCCTACAGAAAGCTTAAAAGCCCATTAAAGGGGGTTAGAAGTTGCCCAGTGAAAGAGGCTTTTTGTGGAGCCTTTACAAAGACTGCACAAGACCATAGGTGGAATCCAGAACCCCATCCAGAACTGACTGAGGTAGGAAATTTCCACTGGAAAAGAAGAGTAGACCAGCCTGGAGTGGCTAGAAGAACAGAAGATACTTCGTGAAAGAAAGACCGGCAGGAAAAATCCGAAACAATAACAGCAGTCTGATTGATTACTACAAGAACAAGTAAGCTGTTTGCCCAGGAGCCATCAAAGCAAGTAGTCGGGACCCCTCAGAGGAAACCCCCTTCCAAGACTGAGATTCAAGGGGGATATATGAGCAGGCATGTGGTCTGGCTGGTGACCACGTTGGTTACCGAGAAGGGAAGAGGGGGTAAAAACAACAATGAAGTTGCGAGCTAAGTCCAACCACATTCAATAGACCCCTGTGAACCCGGGTGGAGACCTGGATGGCCAAGTAGTACAGCAAGACCCGGGGAGTCCTGGGCCCAGAGGCAGTGTCATGGCCACAGAGGACTAGAGTGGAGAGTGAAGCGTCCAGCTAATATGAAGTGAGGGGAGATGCACAAGAACACCCATACTTGCAGATAGTACCAACTTGATCTGGCTTCATTGGCTGGATGATCAGAACTCGACTAGAAGAAGAAAGAAGAGGGAAAAAAGAAAACAAGAGTAACCTGCTACAATTTGATGAATTTTACCTATACTTATGGATGTAGTAGCTCAAAACAGGAACAAATCTTAACAATAAGGATCACTCCCATCCCCTCGGTACACAGGACTGAAAGGGATGGGCAACATAGACATTGGCTACCCAAAATGGGGAGAGGGGCCTATAAAGGCAAGAAGTGACTGGCTTACAAGCTTTCAAGGAGGAGCCTAGTTCCAGATGGGGCGGGAGAAGGTAGAATCTCCACTGAATGATTTCCAGTCCATTGGGATCTGGCTGGCGAAAGAAAATGGGGATAAGACTCTTGTGGTACAATAGTGAATAATCGTCATCAGCTCTGACTGTGAGGTTAGGAAATGTAGAGGTAGATGTATTTTGACAAAAGAGGGAGAGTTATTGATTTTGCAGCCCAGGAGCGGAGGTCTCTGGGACCATCAAGTGTGAAGAGCGGAGAGCGGGACCCTACCCAGAGAGGCAGTAATAACAGGGATGGAGACAGAGAAGATGACATGGACAGATAAAGTGACTGGGGACACTGGATTCAGGGCGAGAGAGGGGCTGTGTGCTGGTGGCAGAGGGGCGGGCCTGTGTGGTGTACCCTTTGGAGTTATATGATGATACATGGAGGGGATTGTAATCATTGCAATGAAACAAAATACGATAGGATGAGTGTAAAGCTGATGTTCTCCCATGCAAACCTCACAATAAAAACAAACAAACAAAAAAATTGCACAGAGATAACTGAGGTTCAAAGAAGCAAAGGAAACTGGTTCAAAAGCTGATATCTTACCTGTACACCAGTGGTTCATATGAATATTTTTCATAATAGCCAAAAGGTGGAAACTTCTGAAATGTCCATCAATAAATGTATGAATTCACAAAATATGGTCCATCCATACAATCGAATATTAATCAGCCAAAACTTGGATGAGTGGTGAAAATATGCTGAGTGAAATAAATCTGTTGCAAAAAGACAAATGCTGTGTTCTCTCACTTATATGAAACAGGCAAATGTATAGAAGATAAACACTGGACAGGTAACCACCAGGTTGGCAGTCCAAACCCACCAGTTGCCCTGGGAAGCCCTATCTAGGTCTTTATGAGTTGGAACCAAATCAAGGGTACACAACAGAATAGAGACCAAGAGTCTTAGTGGCACAGTAGTTAAGCAGCTCATCTGCTACCTGAAGGGGCTGTGGATTGAACCCATCAGATGCTTTAGGGGGTTAAGATGATGCCGTCTGTGTTTTTAAAAGCCTGTTGTTGCTGTTACATGCCATTGAGTAGGTTCCGACTCATAATGACCTGTATAGAGTCACCATGAACCACCAACCTAGAGATTAGCAGTCCAGTGCTTATCCTACAGCGACACATCAGGACTCCTTCAGTAAAGATTGTTGTTGTTGTTGTTAAGTGCCGTCGAGTCCCTATGGGACTGTTCTAGTCTGTCCTCGAGGGTCATTATGACTTGGAATTGATTCAATGGCAAAGAGTTTAGTTTGGGATTTGGTTGACACAACATGACTCTATAGTCCAAGGGTTCCTGATCACCCCACGGGCCCATCCATGATCCATTAGTGCAGCAAGAGAGTCATTTCCTGCCCTGTACCCCTGCGTACTCATCTCTGTCACCAGCCCCTGGTACCATTTGAACGTCAGGTCTCCAAACCCTCAGACCCCTTTTATCTCTATTGAGAGCTACAGAATCAAGATCTCATTGTGTTGAAAGGAATCGGTGGCATTACTAAAAGACTTGGCAGTGCATCATCATACCAGACTCCCTTAGGGGTAAACACACCATGTGCAGCAACAAGATGAACCGGCATCTCGTCAAGCAGGATTTTGTCAGCCACCCTGTGGGAAGATACCCAAGTGCCCCAGGTGCTGCTTCCCTCCCAGAAAGTAGCAAAGTTTTGCAAGTCACTGAGCCTAAAATACAAGGAGGAGCACAGCTGTGTTTCTCAGGCACCCACTTACAGGGATTTAAGAAAGAAAACGCCAGTGTTGACAACAACTGCAAGGTTTCACAGACATAATAAAGAAGCAAAGGGAGCTGCTTCAAAAGCTGGTATCTAACCAGTACACCAAGGTTCACGGTAGAGTTTTTCACAATAGCCAAATGGTGGAAACAGCCAAAATCCATCACCAGATGAATGGAGAAACAAAATGTGGTACACCCATACACTATAATATTGTTTTGTTTGTTAAGTGCCTCTGACTCAATTACACTTCTTTGCCCTTCCAATATATTATCTATTTCTGAAAAAGATGAAAACAACCTAAGTACCCATCAACAAATGAATGGATGAACAATCCATGGTTCACACAGATAATGAAATACTATTATTGATGTTGTTAAGTGCCATTAATCCATTTCCGAATCAAAGCCACCCTGTCTAGGGATTCTAAGGAGCAGCTGGTGGATTTGAACTACCAACCTTATTACTCACTGTGCAGTGCTGATCCTACAGTGTGCCTAAGAAGCATTAAAGAATAATGATGAATCTACAAAACACCTCATAACACAGAAGAACCTGAAGGACATTATGCTGAGTGAAATTAATCAATCACAAAGGGACAAATATTGTTTGAGACTACTACTGTAAAAGGAGAGCTCTAATAATGTGCTGGCTACATGTCGGGCTGCTAAACTCAAGGTCAGCAGTTCAAAACTACCAGCCACTCCTTGGGATGAAGATGAGGCTTTATGCCCCCATAAAGATTCGCAGCCTCGGAAACCCTATACAGGGTTGCTCTGAGTCAGAACTAACTCCACGACACACCACCACCACTATAAAAGGACAAGAAAAGGTTTATTCACAGAAAGAGTCTTTGAAGTTACCAGGGGTAGGAGGGAAGAGGAGGAAAACCACTAACTAGATGGTAGATACATATTACCTGAGGCGATACACAATAAAGGGGAAGTCAGCACAAAATCATCAAGGTGAAAGAAGTCACCAGAAGGGGCACAGACACCAGAGTTAAAGACAACAAAGGTAAGTATTATACACACAAATCTGCGGTAACAATAACAGCAGTAGTCTTTGAATGCATATATAGATAAACACATACGCTGGACATGAGTGGGAAGGCAAATGGGACGGGTCATCGTGATGTGCCGTGGAATCAGTTCTGACTCATAGTGACCCTGTAGAGCGTTTTCGAGGCTGTAAATCTTTATGGGAGCAGAAAGCCCCATCTTTCTCCCACAGAACAGCTGATAGTTTTGAACTGCTGACCTTTAGGTTCGTAACCTGATTCATAACCACTATGCTACCACTACACATATGAATATGCATAGGTTATATGTATTTAAATGTGCTGCAAATATAGCCAAGAATATAGTAGAGCATATAGAGTCTTGGTGTGATGGTGTGGATTATTGCACTGGACTGCAAGGTCGGTTTGAACCCCAAGGTTGGCAGTTCAAACTCACCATCCACTCTTCAGAAACCCTATACAGGGTCACAATGGGTCAGAACCAACTCAACAGCACTTAACTACAAAAGAGTAATAGTAGAGGGGCAGAGTTAGGAAACTTTCTTAGCCATCATCAAACACCTTGAGGGGAGGAGTTGCTGGGCCTGGGTCCCTCAGGACTATAATCTTGGGGGATACCAAGGCCAACTGCCATGACAGAGTTAACAACGACAACATTCTGTCTCCTACTTGTTGTTGTTGTTGTTAAGTGCCGTCGAGTCGGGTCCGACCCATAGCGACCCTGTACAGGGTTTCCGAGGGTGTAAATCTTTATGGGAGTAGAAAGCCTCATCTTTCTCCCGCGGAGCAGCTGGTAGTTTCGAACCGCTGACCTTAAGGTTCGCAGCCCGATTCGTAACCACTACGCATGGTCTTAAAAGCTTGTGAGTAGTACAACTATTGATTTCTTCCTATCCAGAGGAAGGAAGAATGAAGGAAATAAAAGATGCAGCAAAACAATTAGTCCAGAGGACTAATGGCCCACATAAACCTCCATGACTCTGAGACCAGAAGAACTTGATGGTGCCCAGCTAACACTGCTGATGACTCTGAAAGGGATCACAACAGGCGGTCCTGGATAGAATGGGAGATAATGTAGAACCAAACTCAAAATAATAATAATAATATAAAGACCAAACTTACTGGTTGATAGAGACTGGTGGAAGCTTCAAAACTATGACCTTTAGATATCCTTCAAGCCTGAAATTGAACTTAACACATGGTTCAAGTTTCAGCCAAACAACAGACAAGCCTGAACAGTAACACCTGGTAGGTATGTATGTGGATCTTCAGCCAACTAACTCTATGAGATCAAAAGGGTAGCATTTGCTCAATTCCCAGAGATTCAGAAGGCAGGAAGGGACAGGAAAGAAGGACCAATGAAATTGGAAACCACAGGGAGAAAGTGGGAAGAATGTTGTTTCAATGCGGAGATTGCAATCAATCTCATGAATCCAAATGTGTTTGAATTGTTGAATGGAAAACCAATGTGATCTGGAAACGTTCACCTAAAGTAAACCTAAAAGTAAAAAAAGAAAGAGAGAGAGAGAGAGGAAGATTGGTTGTGGATGTGTACTGTCAAGTCACTTCCAGCTCACAATGACCCTGTATAGGGTTTCCAAGGCTTTAAATCTTTACTGGAGCAGAATGCCTCGTATTTTTCCCATAGAGCGACTGGTAGATTTGAACTGATGACTTTGCAACTAGCAGCCTAGCTCATGATCCACTATACTACCAAGGCTCCTTGGAAACCCTATGTGACAGTTTTATTCTGTCCTATTGGTTACAAATCTGGCTGCGAACCTCAGAGTCAGCAGTTCGAAACTACCAGTTGTTCTGCGGGAGAAAGATGAGACGTTCTGCTCCCGTAAAGATTTATAGCCTCGGAAACCCTGTGCAGGGTCACTATGAGTTGGAACCGACTCCACGGTACTTAACAACAACAACAATAGTGTCACTTCTGGTGTGACGCTATAGAATCAGCACTGGACTGCAAACCACAAGGTCAGCAGTTCATACACACCAGCTGCTCCTAGGAAACCATATAAAGGGTCGCTAAGAGTCAGAACAAACAAAACAAAAAAAACCTGGTTGTGAACCTCGTGGTCAGCAGCTCAAATCCTCCAGGCCCTCCACGTGAGAGAGATGAGGCTTTCCACAACTTGCAGTTAAACAGCCTTGTGGCCCAGTATTCCGTGTTGTTGTTGGAGCTCCACACTACACGTCTCGCTGCTGCTGGAAGTTCTCGCTGCT
>NW_006408935.1:76306-80488 GCF_000296735.1 Chrysochloris asiatica | reverse complement strand
TCCTTGGAAACTCTATACAGGGTTGCTATGAGTCAGAACCGACTTGATAACAACAACAACAAATAGGGTCACTATGAGTTGAAATGGACTCAACAGTTGAAAAGTTGTGGATTTGGCTTTTTTTTTTGGATAGAAAAACCAAAGCTTATTAGTGGTTACCAGGGTAGAAGAGAAGAAAAGCAGTTTTAGCTTAGTAGGCACTGGATTTCTGTTAATGCTTGTGAAATGATTTGGGAAAGGACAGCGAGCATTGTTGCACAGCTGAAGCGTGTAATCAGTGTTGTTGCACTGTGCCTGTGGAAAGTGTTGAATTGGCAGATGTTCCCACACAAAGTTGGAAACTGAAGGCAGATTTCCAGGACTCCCAAATCCTCTTATTTCCCTTCTTCCAAGAATCGATACAATGACAAAGAAAGGAAAGAAGGGATGTGGTACTCTCCAAGTTCATCCTGAAAGTCAAGAGAGTCCATAAGAATAGAGGCTTTGGTCAAACCTGCTCAGGTGAAATGAAGCAATTCAGGACCCAAAACTCTGACTCTGACTGAGTGAGTCCCCTTCTCTCCACACCCTGCATGTTCTCTGACCTGGTCATCCCTTCAGCATCTGTGTGCCTCAGTTACTCCCATCCCTACTAATTTTGCTCTGTCTGTGTGTGTGTGTGTAAATAGTTGCTGGTAGAAGTGATACAAATACAAGAGGGAATCCTTGCCCTGTAATGAGCAGGTGGCTGACTGGGAGGTATCGGAACATCATGGGCTCCGCAATCAGCCTGTGCCTAAGGTATGTCAGGCATGGCACGTGCCATGAAGCAGGACACGAGTGCTGTTGGGCATAGCAGTGCCCTTGGCCAGCTGTGAGAGATCACTCGGCCATTTAAAGCTTGTTACCATAGGCACTGCTTTCTGTCGGCACCATTCCTGACCCCATTGTCTTGAATCATGTAACCTCTCGTGTCTCAGCTTTCCCATTTCTAATTACTGTTCGTTTCCATTGAATTGATTCTAACTCCTGGCTAGGCCATGTGTGCAGAGAAGAACTGTGCTCCATTGTGCATTGTGTTTTCAAGGCTGTGATGACCGTTCATAAGCAGATTGTCAGGGCTGTTGTTTGGGGAGCCTCAGGATGAGTTGGAACCACCAACCTTTTAGTTAGTAGTCGAGTGCTTAACTGTTTTTACCATTCAGGGGCTCCTTCCCCATCTGTGAAGAAGAGATAATAATGCCCCCTTTCCTAGGATGTCGTGAGGAGTTAACATATTGGAAACACTTCAAAAAAAAATGTCTGGTGTCTAGGACACATTCCATCTAATTATCCTAAATACTTTACCTCTTTTTTTGTTTCTTAAGGTACTCAATACTTATTTTTTGAAAGCTTTTATTATGAATTGAGTGATAGTTTATATGGGAGAACTTCGGTTTTGTACTCAATACTTTCTTGTTACTGAATGCTGCAGTTGTTAGCTGCTCGCGGTGTACAGGTATAACAGAATGAAACTTGCCTAGTCCTGTGCTAGCTTTCCAATCCTTGCTCATCTTACAGCACTGCGTTGTTCTGTTGTCATCCATAAGGAGTGAATGGGCTAATTTTCAGAAGTAGATAACCAGGCCTTTCTTCTTAGTCTAAATCTGGAAAGCCCACTGAAACCTGTCCACCATGGGTGGCCCTGCTGGCATTTGAAAGGTTGATGGCATAGCTTCCAGCATCACAGCACACTGACAGATGGTGATGATAATGAATGTTAATGAATGATAAAAGAAAACAATGTGTTCTGTAAGATATTGAGATCACCTTATTTAAATAGGTTTATATTTTTCTTCTCAATTAGATTTACTTCTTTTTAAAGGCAATAGATCTGTTTTGGAAGAAGTGCAGCCAGAGTGCTCCTTGGAGGCCAGGATGGCTAGGCTTCATCTCTCCTACTTTGGACATATTGTCCAGAGGGAACAATCGCTGGAGAAGGATGTCATGCTGGGTAAGGTGGAGGGTCAGAGAAAAAGAGGAAGACCCCTAACGAGATGGATTGGCCTGGTGGCATCATTGATGGACTCAAGTGTGGCAGCGGTAGTGAGGTTGGCCCAGGATCGGACATTGTTTCGTTCTGCTGTGCATGGGGTCGCTATGAGTCGGTTCCGACTCGATGGCACCTGACAACAACAACAAAGGCAAAGAAGAGCATTACAATCCTCTCAAAGAAGCTGTCAAGATGCATAGGGGACACTGAGCTTGTACTGGGGGTGATGGAACAATTCAGGAATGGTTAAAGACAATGGTGATGGTGCCGCAGCAAGTGGCGCATAATCAAGGTCACTGAGAAGTCATATGTTCGATGTCTACATGTGAAGAGTGTTCAAATGGCACATGTATTGTTACTTATATATTGACCACAATAAGGAAACACTAAAACAAAATCATTTTTGCAGTTGTTGCTAAGAGCCGTTGAGTTGGTTCTGACTCATAGCAACCCTGTATAGGGTTTCCAAAGAGCGGCTGGTGAGCTTGAACTGCCGACCTTGTGATTCAAATCAATCCTGCAGTCCAGCACATGAACTCACAGCACCATACCACGATTCTTTAAATTGGTATTTCTTTATCACCTATTTAAAAATAATAATAAAAAAAGAAGATTTGAATTTCAGACCAGTGAACAAATTGCTTAATAACTGAGTTTTTGGATCACAGAAAAGTCTTTGTTAAGTAATCCATCTCTCCTAGTAATGCATTAGTGAGTGGACTGCTCTGGGTTCTTTCCCTGGTTGACTTGTATTTGAGTTCCTATTGCCATAGGTTCGACTCTGACTCACGGCAACCCTACAAGACACAGTAGAACTGCCCCACAGGGGTTTTGAATGCTAACATTATTCAGACTTACGGCGACCCTGAATAGGGTTTCTGAGGCTGTAAATCTGTGTTGGAGCAGACATCCTCATCTTTCTCCTGGAGAGTGTCTGGTGGGCTCTAACCTCTGACCTTGTGGTTCTCAGTCCAATACTTATTCAGTGGAGTTACCATGCTCCTCCTACCATGGTTGTTGTTGTTGTTATGTGCTGTGGAGTTGGTTCTGATCCATAGCGACCCTGTATATGGTTTCTGGGGCATGGCTGGTGAGCTTGAATCGCCGACCTTGAGGTTCAAACAACTTTGCAGTCCAGCGCATTAACCTATAGCGCCACACTACCGCTGCTGGTGGTTGTGATGGTTATGTGATGTGGAGTCCGTTCAGACTCATAGCAACCCTTTATAGGATTTCCGAGGCTGTAAATCTTTACAGGAGCAGAAAGCCTCATGTTTCTCCCGCGGAACCGCTGGTAGTTTTGAACTGCATACTTTGAGGGTAACAGATGGACTTGTAACCACCACGCTACCAGAGCTCCTTCACACTACCCCTAGTATCCATTAATAAACTTTGGTCTCTGTACCTTTGCCTATTTTCAATACTTCATAAAAGTTGGATCATAAAACATTTGTACTTTTGTGTCCGATATTTCATTCAACATAATGTTTTCAAGGTTCACCCATGTCGTAGCATGTCTCAGAAATTTATTTCTCTTCACGGCTGAATAAATATTGCATTGGTTGGATGGGCCACATTGTGTTCATCTGTTGATGGATGGGTCATTCACACAATTCTTTTACCTATTGTAAATAGTGCTATGGTAGCAAAGTGGTTACGAATCTGGCTGGCAACCTTAAGGTCAGCAGTTCGAAACTACTAGCTGTTCCACAGGAGAAAGATGAAGCATTCTTCTCCCATAAAGATGTACAGCCTTGGAAACCCTGTACAGGATCGCTATGAGTTGGAACCGACTCCACAGCACATAACAACAACAACAACAGTGTTATAATGAATATCGGTGTACAAATTTTCTGAGTTCTTTCTTTCAATTGTTTTGGGTAGAATGTAATTGACCAAGGACTCCTGGTATAGTGCTATAGGATCAGCCCTAGACTGCGAACCACAAGGTTGGCAGTTCAAACCCACCAACCGCTCCTCAGAAACTCTATACAGGGTCACTATGAGTCAGAACCGACTCAGCGGCACTTAACTTAGTATAATTGACCTAAAAGTGTTGTGCTAGTTCTGTATTTACAGAGCAAATGGATTTTCCAACAATTCATACACATTTTGTTTTGTGATATTGGATTGAAATTCCCACAATGTAACAGCACTCTTCCCACGTCTGA
>NW_006408935.1:73857-75601 GCF_000296735.1 Chrysochloris asiatica | reverse complement strand
TGGTCTGCAGCGGTTGTTGTTTTTAGGTGCCGTCGAGTTGGTTCTGACTCACAGCGACCCTATCTATGTTCAACAGGATGAAACACTGCCCAGTCATGTGTCAGCCTCACAATTGCTATATTTGAGCCCGTTATCACTGATGCTATGTCGATCCTGGGTGGTCTCCCTTTTTTTCACTGATTTGGGGCAGTGGTAGCTGGGCATTACCTAGTTCTTCTGGTCTTAGTGTCATAGATAGAGGCTGGGGTTCACGTGGTTCATTAGTCCTCTGGATTAATTATTCCTTTGTGTCTTTGATTTTCTTCACTCTTCTTTTCTGTGGACAAAGGAGAGATCAGGCATTGCACTTTCTCTGTTGAACTTTAGATGAACCACCAGACCATTATCCACAGCAGCCATGCATACAGGTTTCAGTTACTCTATATCCTCACCAAAACTTGTTATTTTCTGCTAATAGCTGTGCTGGTAGGGGAAATCATTAACTTTTGAGTAGTCTTCCATGTGGGTTAGAGTTAGTTTCAGTGTTACTCAGCCAGGGATAACACCTACATAACAATATTTGGTTTATAACCATAAATACGAGATATATTAACTTTACAATCTGCTTTGACCCATTCATTGTTCTAAATAGTTTTTGGAATTCAATTTTTTCTCTCCAGTATCACTTTCTCTATCTTAGTTGAGATCCCCAACATCCATGACCTGGGCAACAGCCGCAGACTCCTACTGGTCTCCATTAGTTGTTTGTATGATCTGGCCAAGTCCCTGCCACACCCCACGACATATACCTCCTCACTGTAACACAGGAGGTTGGCTCCAGTGAGCCTGTTAGTGTTTGGAAACTGTTTGGTTTGTGTACGATATGTCTTCTTCATGATGGGGTGGAGGAAGAGAGGAAGTAAGGAGGAGGCCACAAACTGATAATATCAGTGGACCAAGCCAGGTCTCCCAAGGAAGACGTGGTTCACAGCACTGTGAATGCAATGACTTAATAGCAATTTATGATGTCTGTAATCCTTGTGTTATTAATGAGACACACTATGGAGATAAAAGAATAATTACAATGCATTAGTGCCATTAGTAAGCAGAAATTGCCTTTGTGGTTATTCTAACAATAAAGAGTCACAACATATTTTTTATGTTCAGAACTGGGTGAGGAAAGACACAGGAAATACTGAGTAAGAGAGAATTCCAGTAAGCATGGAAAAGGTGCTTGGGTGTTAAATTAGTTCTGGAAAAGGGATTTCAACAGAATTACCAGAATAAGACTATTTATCCACAAAGGAATACAGCTGCTTCTAAGTCCAGCTGCCACCATGTACCTATCAACTAATAAGACCTGGTGACTCTCTAGTGGATCCACTGATAGATACTGAGGTCTTACAGGACCTGAGCCACCTGTAAGAAGTGGAAACTGTCGATGTTAAGTCCAGTTCTAAATGTTGCCTTGATTGTGGGCTAGAAATGGAGCTGCTGCCTGCTTAACCTCATTCGGTCAACTCTACTTTGAGGAGGATGCTCTTCCTCATTTGTATTTTGAGTGCCTTCCAACCTGAGGGGTTCATCTTCTGGCACTATATCTGACAATATTCTGGTGATTTCCATAATATTTCAATATTCTGGTGCTATTTGACAGTGTTCCACTTCCATTTTAATGTTTTCAATGGCTAAAGGAGCTCTGGTAGCCTCTGGTAGTGGTTACGAATCGGGCTGCTAACCTCAAGGTCAGTAGTTCGAAACTACC
>NW_006408935.1:41938-48477 GCF_000296735.1 Chrysochloris asiatica | reverse complement strand
TTCTTCAGCTTCAGTTTGAATTTGCATATGAGCAATTGATGGTCTGTTTGACAGTCTGCCCCTGGTCTTGTTTTGACTGATAATATGGAGCTTTTCCATCATCTCTTTCTGCAGATGTAGTCAATTTGATTTCTATATATTCCATCTGGCGAGGTCCTTGTGTATAATCATTTTTTATGCTGTCTAAAGAAGATATTTGAAATGAACAAATGATTGATTTTGCAGAATTCTATCATGTGATCTCCAGCCTCATTTCTATCACCAAGGCCATATTTTCCAACTATTCCAACTACTGATCTTTCCTCTTTGCTCCCAACCTTTGCATTCCAATCACCAGTAATGGTCAATACATCTTGACTGCATGTTTGATCAATTTCAGATTGAAGAAGTTGGTAGAATTCCTCTATTTTGCCTTCACTGGCTTTAGTGGTTGGTGTGCTTGAGGATAGAGAAGCTAAAATCGATGAAATATTGAGCTTAACAAGAATTTAAGGAATAGCTTGAGAAGACAAAGTATTATGATGAAATGTGCAAAAACCTGAAGTAGAAAGCAAAAGGGAAGACATACTCAAAATTTCCAAGGTGAAAGAAGAAATTCAGGCCTCAGATTGCAATATTGAAGGATTCCATGAGTAAAATACTGAATAAGCAGGAAGTACCAAAAGAAGATGGAAGGAATATACAGAGCCACTGTATCAAAGAGAATTGGTTGGCTTTCAATTACTTCAAGGGGTACCATATGATGAAAAGCAGAAGGTGTGGAAGGAAGACATCCAAACTGCACTAAGGCATTGAAAAACAAAAACAAAAACAAACAAGGCTGTGGGAATTCATGGAATACAAATGAAGTGTTTCAATAAACTGATGCAGCACTGGAGGTGCTCACTTATCGTTGTCAAGAAATTTGGAAGACAGTTACCTGGCCAACAGATTGAAAAGGATTCATATTTGAGCCCATTCCAAAGAAAGGTGACCCAACAGAATATAGTAATCATCAAACAAATATCATTAATATCAAATGCAAACAAAATTTTGCTGATGATAATCCAAAAAGGAGTACAGCAGTACATCAACAGGGAGCTGCCAGAAGTTCTAGTCAGATTCAGAGGAGGACACAGAACAAGGAATAGCATTGCCAGCTTGGATCTTGGCTGAAAGCAGAGAATAGCAGTAAGAAGTTTATTTGTGCTTGATTGATTATGCAAAGACACTCAATTTTGTGGATCATAACAAACTATGAACAACATGGAGAAGAATGGGTATTACAGAACACTAAATTGTGCTCATGAGGAACCTATACTTAGACCAAGAAGCAATTGTTCAAACTAAAAGGTGTGTGTCAGGTCTGTATTCTTTCACCATACTTATTCAATCTGTATGCTGAGCAAATAATACAAGAAGCTGGATTATATAAAGAAGAATGTTGCATCAGGATTTGAAGGAAGATTCATTAATAACCTGTGATATGTAGATAACACAACTTTGCTTACGGGAAGTGAAGAGGACTTGATATCTTACTGATGAAGATCAAAGATTGCAGCTTTCATTATGGATTGCATTTCAATGTAAAGAAAACAAAAATCCTCACAACTGGACTAATAAATAACATCACGATATATGAAAACAAGATTGAAGCTGTCCTTTTCTTGGCTCCACAATCAACTCTCATTGAAGCAGCTGTCAAGAAATCAAATAATATATTGCATCAGGCAAATCTTTGGCAAAAGGCCTCTTTAAAGTATTTACAAGCAAAGCCATAAGTGTTAGGATTGAGGTGTGACTGACCCAAGCCATGGTATTTTCAGCCACCTCATATGCTTGTGAAAAGTTGGACAATGAATAAGGAAGACCATAGAAGAATCAATGCAGTTGAATTATGGTGTTGGTGAAGAATACTGAAGGTACCATTCGCTTCCAGAAGAACAAACAAATCTGTGTTGGCAGAAGTACAGTTAGAATGTTCCTTAGAAGTGAAGATGGTGAGACTTTGTCTCTTGTACTTTACTACTCTTTGTAGTCTTGTACGACTTTGGTCATGTGATCAGAAGGGCTCAGTGCCTGGAAGAGGACATTATGCTTGGTAAATCGAAGGGTCAGTGAAAAAGACGAACACCCCCAACAAGACGGGTTGACATGGCGGCAGCACCAATGGGCTCAACCATAACAATTGTAAGGACGGCACAGGACCAGGATGTTTTGTTCCTTTGTGCATAGGTTCATTATGAGTCGGAACCAACTTGACATTACCTAACAGCAATGGCACTATTCTGCCCCTTGAGTTGTGCTCCACCCTTCCTGCAACTTTGCATATAGTGTCTTTATTAAACTACTTTCAATCACCCACTTTGAGCAGGCCATCTATTTCCTGTGGGTGTGTAGATTGGGACAGGAAGTATTTGAAGGGGACCTTCTCATGGAAGCCTGTGCCCAGGGAGTTCCCAATAACCCCCTGCCAACTCTGTAGGGTTCCTCTTGAGACAAGGGAGCTGCCATCGATGCCCAGTGCATCCAAATCAAGTACAGTTGGCTTGCATCCCAGCTCTACTCCTTCTCAGTCCTGTGGTCCTGGGCATGTGAGTCGCTTTGTCTGTGTATCTGCCTGTCAAATGAGCATAATATCCCTCTCCTCTCTGGTTTGTGTTAGTCTCCTTGGGCTGCTGTAATACAAATATTACACATGGCTGGCTTTACACAACATACATTTACTTTCTCACAGTTTGGGAAGCTAAAAGTCCTATCAGCTGTATCGAATCCTTCCTTATTGGTAGTACTGATATTCTTTGTTCGCTGGCATGTTGCAATCCTCACATGACATCTGTCTTCCTCTTCTCCCAAGTGTCTCTGTGTCTATTCTGGTTAGTTTATAACCCAGAGGTGATTACGTTTATAACCCAGAGGTGATTTCATTTATAACTCACCTTACTTGGACAGTGGTTAAGTGCTCAAGCACGAGCCAGGAATGTGGTGCCTCAAATCCAGCCAGCAGTGCCTCTGCAGACAGACCGGGTGGTCAGCTTCCTAAGCTCACAGCCTTGAAAGCTCTATGGAGAAGTTGCAGTCTGCATCTATGGAGTGCAGCTGACAACAATGTGAGTATGATCTAATTAACATAACAAAGAAACCCCTGCTGTCAATATAGAATCATATCCACAGCTACGGGGATAGATTCCAGAGTATTTGGGGAAGACACAATTCAAACCATAACATGTTTATTATGGGGGAAACCAGTGAAGGTAATGGCACATGGTTGATGCTTGTAGAATAGACAAAGGAACAGAGTAAAGATTGGGACCCAGGATTAAATCCTGCCTTGCTCCTTGCTGGCGGTGTGGTCCTGAGAGCATGAATTGACTTGTCTGAACCTCATTTCCTCATATTTTAAAATGTTGGCTAGACTCTGACTGCCTGACCTTGCCAAATAGATGACAGTGTTCCAGAGGACCTATCTGGGTGCGTGCACTGCCATACCTAGGAGGAAAGGACCACATCTGCTTTGGTCTGTGCAGTAACTCCAGTACCTAACATGACCTCTGGCCTGCCATCGCTGCTCAAGAAATACATACCACTTGAAGGATCACTGCTTTCTCTATACCCTGCCCTGGGCTCTTCTGGTAAAAGTAAATAACAATCACCAGGTGATGGATGTGCCCAGCTCTGAGCCAGGAGAGAATCCAAGAAGCTACAGGAACACCAAGGAGGGACCTTAATGGGTGGATGCAGTTCAAGGCAGGCTTCTTGTAGGAGACCAATCCGGAGCTGCCTCCCAGATGTCAGCTGCACTTAAATCAACCTGTGTACTCCCCTAGACCATGAATCATTTCCATCCTGCTCAATGCTGCCATCTGCTGGCACCGAACTTGGCACTTTTTAGGGATTTAAGGAATGGAAAGGAGCTCTCGTAGCCTAGTGGTTATGAATTGGGCTGCTAACCTCAGAGTCAGTAGTTCGAAACTACCAGCTGTTCTGTGGGAGAAAGATGAGGCTTTCTGCTCCTGTAAAGATTTACAGCCTTGGAAACCTTGTACAGGGTCGCTATGAGTCGGAACCGACTGCACGGGACATCACAACAAAAATGAATGGTGATGCAGGATGGTCTGCAATTTGTTTGAAAGAGCAAAGGAGTTTTTTCCCCCCCCACAAGAGGTAAATGCCAAAGAGGACTCTCGCCCGAGTGAGCTGCCTGGAGTTGGGGAGAGTAAATGGCCTCTTTTGAGAGGGCTCCAAGGGAAGCTACATCATGGTAGAGGAGGGGGATGAATCTCATTACAGGGAAAAGTAGAGGAACCAATGTTTATCAAAGAGACTGAGGACAGAGGAGTACAGCTTAGAGTGCAGACTCTAGAGTCAGGCATTAAAGCTCAGAGTCGGCTGCTTACTTGTTGTGTGTAACTTTGGGCAAGCCCCTTAACCTCTCTGTTCTTCAGTTTACTCAGCTGTAAGTGGGGATAATAGCTCACATGTGTGGCTATCTGCAGCCACCATTGTACAGATAGCAGCTCACCTACTCTGAGGACAACCCCTTGAGATGTATGCTGCAGCAATTTGCTCCATTTTACAGGCAGAAAGACTGAGGCCAGGAAAGACAGGATTTGTTTGAAAGTGAGGAACCAGGATTTGAACCCAGGCAAGCTGGAGTCCTGGTGTGGCTCTGTAAGATAAGCACTGGACCACAAGGTTGGTTTGAACTGTAGGGTCAGTGGCTTGAACTGAAAGTCAGGCATTAAAGCTCAGAGTCGGCTGCTTACTTGTGTGTAACCTTGGGTAAGCCCCTTAACCAGCTGCTCCTCAGAAACCTTATATAGGCGTTGCTATGAGTTGGAAGCGACTCGACGGCACTTAACAACAACAATTATATGATGTGGGGTAAGTACTGCATATTTGTTATTGCTAGCTGCTGTCTAGTCAACAGAACTCAAGGCCACCTGATGCACAACTGAACAAAACATCGTCCCGTCCTGCGCCATCTCCACGGTCAGTTGTGGAGGGCATCATTGCTAATTCATTCACGAACTGAATTGCCAGACCTTTTCTTCCTAGTGCTTCTTCATCTGGAATTTCAATGAAACTTGTTCAGCATTCCAGCAACACACACACCTCCACTGAAGGGCAGGTGGTGGCTGCACATGAGGTGAATTGACTGAGAACTGAACCAGGTCTCCTACGTGGGAGATGAGAAGTCTACCATGAATCCACCTCAGAGCACCAAGTCCACTGAGATGCTCCTGACTCATGGCAACCCCATATGCTACTGAGCAGAATGGTTCTGTGGCGTTTTCTTGGCTATAGTCTTTATAGAAGCAGATCGCCAGACTCTTCTTCCATGGTGTCAGTGGTTGGGTGTGAACCTCCCACCTTTAGGTGTGAACCTCCCACCTTTAGGTGTGAACCTCCCACCTTTAGTGCAATCCATTTGGACTACTCAGGGACCGCTAAACAACCACTGTCCTCACAAATGGACATAAAGTAGCTACTTAATAGGACTCCTGGAATGGCGCTGTGGGATAAGCTCTGGGCTGCTAACCACAAGACTGGCGGTTCAAACCCACTAATCACTTCTTGGAAACCCTGTACAGGGTCACTATGAATTGGAATGGACTTGATGGCCCTTACCAACTGACATTTAATCAATGGTAGTTTTGTTGTTGTTGTTAGGTGCTGTCCAGTCAGTTCTGTGCACAGCAGAACAAAACACCGCCCGTTCCTGCACCATCCTCACCATTGCTGTTATCCTGGAGCCCATTGTTGCTGCTGCCACTGGACCAATCCATCTCATTGGGGGTCTTCCTCTTTTTCACTGAGCCTCCACTTTACCAAGCATGATGTACTTCTCCAGGGACTGGTCCTTCCTGATAATATATCCAAAGGATGAAAGACAAAGCCTGGCCATCTTGGCTTCTAAGGAACACTCTAAGGAGCATTCTAAGGAGTACTTCTTCCAACACAGATTTGTTTGTTCTTCTGGCAGTCCATGGTACCTTCAATATTCTCTTCCAACACCATACTCAATTCATCAATTTTTCTACAGTCTTGCTTATCCATAGTCCACTTTTCACATGCATTTGAAGCTGTTGAAAATACCCTGACTTGGGTCAGGTGCACTTTATCTTCAAACTGACATCACTGTTCTTGAACACTTTAAAGAGGTCTTGCTTGATGAAATATGTCATTTGATTTCTTGATTGCTGTTTCCATGATTGTTGATGGTGGATCCAAGCAAAATGAAGTTTCACAATTTCAAACTGTTTTCCATTTATCATCATGATATTTATTGGTCCAGTGATGAGGATTTTTGTTTTCTTTACATCAAGGAGCAACCCATACCAAAGGCTGTAGTGTTTGATGTTCATCAGTAAGTGTCTTAAGTCCTCTTCCAATTCAGGAAGCAAGGTTGTGTCATCTGCATATGGCAGGTTGTTAAAGAGTCTTCCTCCAATCCTGACGCCATGTTCTTTTTCTTATAATCTACTTTCTCAGATTATTTGCTTTGCATACAGATTGAATAAGTATGGTGAAAGAATACAATCTTTCTGATTTTAAAA
>NW_006408935.1:7444-8309 GCF_000296735.1 Chrysochloris asiatica | reverse complement strand
TTTTTAAAAAAAGCTAAAGAGAAATACTTTTAACTGATGGTATATGGAGGGGATTATAATCAATGTAATGAAACAAGTTATATGAATTGTTGAATATGAAACCAATAATGTGCCCTGTAAACTTTCACTCAATCCACAATAAAAACCTTAAATTAAAAAATAAAAAATAGGTGAGTAGTTAATTTTACAGTCCAGAAACAGAAGACCCTAGGACCATCAAGGGAGAAGAGTACAAGCGGAATTTGAGACCTTATCCAGAGAAGCAGCGACACCAGAGATGGAAGCAGAGATGGGGACATGGAGAGACGGAGCAGCTGAGGGAAGCTCATGGGAAGAGGGACTAAGAGATGGCAGCCAGGAAGTAGACTTGCAGAATGTGCCCTTTGGTGGTGGTGTTTTAGATGCCATTGAGTCAGAACCGACTCACAGTGACCTTATGCACAGCAGTACAAAACACTGCCCAATCCTGGACAACCTCACTATCATTGCCACACTTGAATGCTGCCAGTTTGTCAATCCATCTTGCTGGGGGGTCTTTCTCTTTTTCTATGGCCCTCCACCCTGCCAGACATGACATCCTTCTCCAGCAACTGGTCCCTCCTGACAATATGCCCGAAGTATCAGAGATGAAGTTTGGCCATCCTGGCCTCCAAGGAGCACTCTGGCTGCACTTCTTCCAACACAGATCTGTTGGTTCTTTTGGCAGTCCACAGCACTTTCAATATTCTCCTCCAACACCATAACTCAAAGGCATTAATTCTTCTACGGTTTTCCTTATTCACTGTCCAGCTTTCACATGCATATGAGGTTACTGAAAATACCATGGCTTGGGTCAGGCACACCTTAGTCCTCAAGCTGACATCTT
>NW_006408935.1:4831-6336 GCF_000296735.1 Chrysochloris asiatica | reverse complement strand
CTTTATCTTCTCAAGCTGATCTTTGAAATTTTCTGTTCAGCTCTTGTACCTCCTCATTTCTTCCATTTTCTTTAGCATCTCTATGCTGAAGAGCAAGTTTCAGTGTGTCTTCTGACATCCATTTTGATCTCTTCCTTCTTTCTTGTCTTCTTACTGACTTTTTGCTTTCTACCTGTATGATGCTCTTGATGTCATCCCACAACTCTTTGGTCTTCGGTCTGTAGTGTTTAATGTATCAAATCTGTTCTTCAGATGATCTCTAAATTCAGGTGGGATATATACAAGGTCATTATTTTGGCTCTCGTGGACTTGTTTTCATTTTCTTCAGCTTCAGTTTGAATTTGCATATGTGCAATTGATGCTCTGTTCCACAGTCTGTCCCTGACCTTGTTTTGACTGATGATATGGAGCTTTTCCATCATCTTTTTCTGCAGATGTAGTCAATTTGATTTCTATGTATTCCATCTGGAGGTGTCCGTGTGTATAGTCATCTCTTATGCTGTCTATAAGAAGGTATTTGAAATGAACAAATCATCGATTTTGCAGAATTCTTTCATATGATCTCCAGCATCATTTCTATCACCTAGACCATATTTTCCATATGATCCTTCCTCTTTGCTCCCAACCTTTGCATTCCAATCACCAGGAATGATCAATACATCTTGAATGCATGTTTGCTCAGATTGAAGAAGTTGATGGAATTTTTCTATTTCATCCTCATTGGTTTAGTAGTTGGTGTGTAAATTTGAATAATAGTGGTATTAACTGGGCTTCCCTGTAGGCGCATGGATATTATCCTATCACAAACAGCATTGTACTTCATGACTGATCTAGATATGTTCTTTTTGACAATGAATGCAACACAATTACTCTTCAATTTGTCATTCCTGGCATAGTAAACCATATGGTTTTCAGATTCAAAATGACCAATACAATATTATATATTCCTGAGTGTTTTTATGATTGTAAAGAAACAAGGTATATAATTTGTTGAATGTAAAACTGATGATCTGCCTTGTAAACTTTCACTCAATCCACAATAAAAACCTTAGGGGGGAAAAAAAGATAGAAGGAATACACAAAATCAGTTTTTCAAAAAGAAATGATCAACATTCAACCATTTCAAGAGGTAGCATATGATCAAGAACATATGATACTGAAGGAAGAAATCCAAGGTGCACTGAAGGTATTGGCAAAGAACAAGCCTCTGTGAATTGATGGCATACAAATTAAAATACTTCAACAAACTGAGGCAGCACTGGAGGCACTCACTCATCTATGCCAAGGAATTTGGAAGATCACTACCTGGCCAACTGATTGGTAGAAATCCATATTTGTGTCTATTCCAAAGAGTGATGATCCAGTGGAATGCAAAAACAATTAGATAGTATCATTAATATCTCATATAAATAAAATTTGCTAAAGATAATTCAAAAATGGCTGCAACCGTACATTGACAGGGAACTGCCAGAGGTTCACACCAATTCAGACCAGGACGTGGAATG
>NW_006408935.1:0-3476 GCF_000296735.1 Chrysochloris asiatica | reverse complement strand
CAACATCATTCCAAGGCCAATTCCTATAAGGCTGAAGTCAGACATGCCTTTAACTTCCAACCTTCTGTACCAATTCTGATACCAATTGTCCTACCACAGCCCTCTCCATTTCTTAGCTGAGTATGATAATTCATTGCAATGGCCACACATCACTCAGAGACAATACTCACAACTATGGCATTTATTGGGGGAAGTTAACAGGTTATAATTTAAGATCAGAAATGCTTAGGACACCGTTCTTTAGTCAGGACGTCCTATTCTCAATCTAGGGCCTCTGCCCTGCTCAAGCAAGGCTACAAAGCTCTTTTAGATCTGCTTATAAATGCCCAAAGGGTATTCCATGCTACTATAAGCATCAGCATGAAGGCACTTAGCTCCAGTTCTATGGGTCAGCAAACCTAACTTGCCCAATTAAATGCCTGGAAGCATCCCATTTCACAACCAAGTTTCTTGTCCAAAGGCACTTAGGTTTATTTGCTCCATGAGTTAGGACGCCCACTACTCTGTTGCTGGCTCTGGCTCTTTTATCTTTTTCTACCTCTCCTCTGCTGCTTCTGTGGTATCACAGATTTCTGTCCCTGGGCCAACCAAGGAGGTTCCGTGTGCTGGGATTTTGGGGTCCAAATGATATGCCCCACTTTTCTTATTCCTTCTTATTCCTTATTTTGAGATGGCTCATTTTATATCCAAGTGTTTAGAATCACAATTAGCCCTGCTAAAACTCACTCAGAAATGAATAATATGATCCTATATTTCCCAGACCCATCAGGAAAAAATTTGTTTGGTGGGAACTGCAGAGACTACGGGTAGAAGAGCCCTATGAAGTAATTCACTGCATGGCAATCACCATGATACTTCTGACTCTCAGGGAAGGATGCCTCTTCATAGTCCTCATTCAGGATAACTGGGCTTCCCTTCTCCTGGGTCTGCCAACCACCTTCCAAGACTGCAGGCAAGAGGAGTGAGGAAAAGAAAGAAAAATAAGAAGCCAATTGACTTAGCTCTTCTGAGTGGAGTTTTAGGCACTTGCCATGGGGTTGCCTTAGGGCTGTGTGTTTTTAGGTGCCCTTGAGGAGGTTCTGACATAGCAGCCCTCTATACAACAGAACAAAACGCTGCCCAGACCTGCAGTAGCCTCACAATCACTGTTATGTTTGAGTTTATTCTTGTAGCCACTGTGTCAATCCAGCTTGTTGAGGGTTTTCTCTTTTACACTAACCCCTACTTTATCAAGTGTGATGGCCTTCTCCAGGGACTGGCCCCTCCTGACAGACTAGCCAAAGTATGTGAGACAGAATCTTGCTTCTAAGGAACATTCTGTTCTGACTGTACTTCTTCCAAAACAGGTTTGTTCATTTTCCGGACAGTCCATGGTATGTTTTATATTTTTCACCATCAAGTGTTCTTTGGTCTTTCTTATTCATTGTCCAAGTTTTGCTTGCATATGAGATGACTAAAAATACCCTGGTATGGGTCAGGCATACCTTAGTCCTCAAAGTCACATATTTGCTTTTGAACACTTTTTAAAGAAGTCTTTTGCAGCAGACTTGCTCAATACAATGCATCATTTGATTTCTTGTCTGTTACTTCTCTGGTCATTGATTATGAATCCAAGTAAAATTTATCCTTGCAATTTCAGTATTTTCTCCATTCATCATATTATGGCTTATTGGTTCCGTTGTGACAATTTTTGTTTTCTTTATTTTGAACTTAATGGCATGGATTAAATCTTTGGGGACCTTTATTTGCTGATGGGGCACAACTCAAGATGAAAGAAACAGCTGCAAACATCCATTAGTAATAAGAAAAAGAAAAATTGGAAGTCATCAATAATGAAATGGAGCACATAAAGATAGCTCTCCTAGGCATTAAGTAAGCTGAAATGGACTGGTATTGGCCATTTTGAGTCAGACAATCATACCATCTACTATGCCAGGAATGACAAACTGAAAAGGAATAGCACCCCATTTATTGTTAAAAAAAAAAAACAAAACATTTCTAGATCTATCCTGAAATGCCACTGATGTTAGTGATAGGATAATATAAAATATAGGATAATAGCCTACAAGGAATACAATTATCTATTGTTCAATTTACCCACCAAACATTAATGCCAAAGATAAAGATATTGGAGGTTTTTACCCACTTCTTTAGTCTGAAAATTGATCAAACATGCAATCAAGATGCATAGATAATTAGTGGTGATTGGAATGCAAAAGTTGGAAATGAAGAGTGATGAGCAGTTGCAATCTATGACCTTAGTGATAGAAATGACTCCAGAGATCACATGATAGAATTTTGCATCACTAATGACCTATTCATTCAAAATATCTTTTTTTATAATATAAATGGTGATTGTTTACATAGACCTCACCAGATGAAATACACATTGACTAAGTCTGTGACAAGAGGTGATGGAAAAGCTGAATATCACCTGTCAGAACAAAGTAAGGGATCAGCTGCAGAACAGACTATCAATTGTTCATATGCAAGCTCAGGTTGAAGCTGAAGAAAATGAAAACAAATTCACAAGAGCCAAAGTATGTTAGGTGCTGTTGAGTTGGTTCCAACTCATAGCAACTCTATGTGCAACAGAACAAAACACTGCCTAGCCCTGCGCCATCTTCACAATTGTTAAGTTTCAGCTCATCATTGCTGCCTTTATGTGAACCCATATTGTTGGGGGTCTTCCTCTCTTTCATCGGCCCTCCACCTTTCCAAGCATGACGTCCATCTCCAGGGACGGGTCCCTCCTAACCACATGTCCGAAGTACAAGAGACATAGTCTCACCATCCTACTTCTAAGAAGCATTCTGGTTGTAACTTCTTCCAAGACAGATTTGTTTGTTTTTCTGGCAGTACTTTCAATATTCTTCAACAGCACCATGATTCAAATGCATCAACTATTCTGTGGTCTTCCTTAGTCATCATCCAACTCTCAAGTGCATATGAGATGATTGAAAATTCCATGGTTTAGTCCTCAAACTAACATCTTTGCTCTTTAACACTTTAAAGAGATCTTTTGCAGCAGATTTTCCTAATGCAATATGACATTTTATTTCTTTATCCTGCTTCCATAATGTATTGACTGTAAATCCAAGCAAAATGAAGTTCTGATGACTTCAATCTTTTCTCTGTGTATCATGATGTTGTTTATTGGTCTAGTTGTGAGATTTTTTTTTTTTACACAATCCATACTAAAGGTGGTAGTCTGATCTTTGTCAGTAACTATTTCAATCTCTCTTTGATTCCAACAAGCAAGGGTGTGTCATCTGCATATCATATTTTGTTAATGAGTCTTCTTCTAATCCTGATGCCATGTTCTTCTTCATATAATCCAGTTTCTCAGATTATTTGCCCAGCATACAGATTGAATAAGTATGGTGAAAGAATACAATACTGCTGCAAACCTTTCCTGATTTTAAACTATTCAGTGTCCCCTTGCTCTATTTGAACAATGCCACTCTATGTACAGG
>NW_006408934.1:1523998-1524529 GCF_000296735.1 Chrysochloris asiatica | reverse complement strand
ACAGAGTAGTGGGTAGACATATCATAGTTTGGGTGTTGGGGAGGGCAATACACAAGAATGGGGAGGAGGATGGAAAAACAAGGTAGGTAGGAGAATATTTAAGCAGGTTTGCATCAGCTAAATGGTACAGAGGTAAATAGTGATGTATGTTCAAACTTGGAACAACACGTCTATGTGATACAGGGATCGAGGCACAGTCTGAATGGGTAAAAGAAGTAAATAATGTTAAGATGCTTGACTGTCTAATTAATATTGCTTTCCCTTGCCTATTGTACAACAGACACTTGAGTGGGATACAAAAGAATATCGGGAAATATGATTAAAGAAAGCTTGTAAACCCATCTTCCACCTGTAACTGACTGGAATACCTAAAAATGGTTCTAGAACTGGCCCAGTGAAAGAGACTCCTTGCATAGACTTTGTAGTGTATAAGACTTTAGGTGGAATCCTGAGCCCCATGCAGAACCTTCTGAGGTGGGATATTCCTACTTGAAAGGACATGCAGACCAATCTGGAGCAGCTTGTTGTTAG
>NW_006408934.1:1507382-1522363 GCF_000296735.1 Chrysochloris asiatica | reverse complement strand
AAAAAAAAAAAAAGAAAGTCTGATTGGCTATTACAAGAACATGTAAGTTTTTTTCCAGGAAGCCATTGAGGTAGGCAATCCAGTCCCTTCATGACATAACCCCTTGAAAGACTGAAACTCAAAGGGAACACAGGAGCAAGCATGTACCACTTTGGTTTACTGGTGAGTGAAAGTGTGGGAAAGGCAGCAATTAAGATATGGGCTGAGTTTGACCACATTGCATCGTCTCATGTCAACCTGGAGATGAGAAAGAGAAGACGAAAGACTGGTTGGTTCAAAGTGTAGTGAGACCTGGGGGTCTCTTGTGCCCATGGACAAGGATATAGCCATTGGGGGGGGGGGCTAGAGTTGACAGTGCAGTGTCCAGCTGATATAAAGTGAGGGGAGACACACAAGAATACCCAAATTTGCATATAATACCCATTTGACCTAGCTTCCATGGCTTGATGATCAGAACTCTACTAGAGAATGAAAAAAATGTTGTTGAAGGAAACAAATGTAAATTGCTATAATTTGAGGAACTTGACCTATATTTATGGATGTGGTGGTGGTGGTTATGTGCCGTGGAGTTGGGTCCGACTCATAGCAACCCTGTACAGGGTTTCTGAGGCTGTACATCTTTACGGGAGCCGAAAGCCTTATCTTTCTCCCGCAGAACAGCTGGTAGTTTCAAACTGCTGACCTTTCATTTATGGATGTAATAGGTCAAAATACCAACTGAGAGAGAAGGAATCTTCACATCAAGGATCATTCCTATTCCTACTGTACACAGGGTTGAGAGGGATAGTCAACTTAGACATTGGCTACCTAAAATTTGAGTGGGTAATAAAGGTATGAAGTGACTGGCTTAAAAGTTTTCAAAAGGGAGTTTAGTTTCAGAGTGTTTGGTGGAAGGTAGAAGCCTCACTGAATAGTTTTCATCTTTTCTAGATGGGTCTGGTGAAAGGAGATGGGGATACGATTCTTAAGATTCAATAATGAGTAATTGTTATCATGACTAATTGAGATTGTCACAACTGTAAAGATAGAAAATCTATCACATAAATAGGGGACTAGTTATTCTTTCATTCCATGAACAGAGGACCCTAGAACCATCAAGAGAAAAGAGCATGAGCGGAATGTGGGACCCTATCCAGAGAAGCAGTGACATTAGAGACAGAGGCAGAGATGATAACATGGAGAGATAGAGCAGCTGAGGACTCTAGACTCATGGAAAGAGAAAGGCTGTGTGCTGGCAGCCAGGAGACAGGCTTGCAGAAAGTGCCCTTTGGTTGTTTAAATGATTACATATTCCTGAGTGTTTTTGTGTACATTCAGAAAATCATGAGAGGGACTAGAAGCAAATACTGTTGAATGATGATGCATGGAGGAGATTATAATAATTGCAGTGAAATGAAATACAATAGGATGAGTGTAAAACTGATGTTCTTCCATGAAAACTATTGCTCAATTCATAAGAAAAACATTTTTTTTTTTTTAAAGAACATTTTGAGATCTACCTTGAAGTATAATGTCTGTCATAATATCCATAAGTATGTGTGGAAGACCAGTTAATATCACTATTATTCAAATCCACAAACCAATTACTAAAGCCAATTAAGATAAAATTGAAGAATTATATCAAATTCTTCAGTCTGAAATTGATCAAACATAGAATAAAAATATATTGATAATTACTGGCAATTGGAATGCAAAGATTGAAAAACAAAGAGTAAAAATTAGTAGTTGGAAAACATAACTAAAGTGATTGAAATTATGTTGGAGATCACATGATAGAATTTTGTAAGACCAACGACATTCAATGAAAATACTGTTTTAAAACAACATAAAAGGCATCTATAAATGTATATCAGATGAAATACACAGGCATCAAGTTAACTACATTTGTGGAAAGAGATAGTGGAGAAATTCAATGCCATCATCAAAAACAAGGCAAGGGGCAGACAATAGAACAGACCATAAATTGATTATATATAAGTTGAAGCTGATGTTCAAGAACATGTAAGTCCATGAGAGCCAAAATATGATCTTGAACATGGTGGTGGTTATGTCCTGTGGAGTTGGTTCCAACTCATAGTGACCCTGTATAGGGTTTCCGAGGTTGTCAATATTTGCAGGAGCAGAAACTCTCATCTTTCTTCCATGGAACAGCTGATAGTTTCAAACTGCTGACCTTAAGATTAGCAGCCAAATCCCACCTGAATTTAGAGATCATCTGAAAATTTGATGTAATAGACACTAATGATAGAAGAGCAGAAAAGTTGTGGGTTGACATCAAGAATATCATACAAGATAAAAGCAAAAGGTCATTAAAAGAACAGGACAGAGGAAAATACGAAAATAGATGTCAGAAAAGACTTTGAAACTTATTCTCCATCATAGGGATGCTAAAGCAAATGGAAGAAAAGGGAAGTCAAAGAGCTGAACAGGAAATTTCAAAGGACAGTCCAAGAAGACACAGTCAAGTATTATAATGAAATATGCAAAGACCTGGAGTTAGAAAACCAAAAGGGAAGAATATACTCAGCATTTCTCAAGCTGAAAGAATTGAAGAAAAAAATTCAAGACTCTACTTGCAACACTGAAGGATTCTTAGGGCAAAATACTGAATGATACTGAAAGCATCACAAGAAATTTGAAGATATACACAGAGTCAATGTATCAAAAATAAATGGTCGGTGTTCAACCATTTCAAGAGGTAGCATATGATCAAGAACCCATGGTACTGAAGAAAGAAGTCCAAGCTAAACTGAAATCATTGGCTCAAAACAAGGCTCCAGGAAATTGATGGAATACAAATTGCAATCTTGCAACAAACTGATGCTGCACTGGAAGCACTCACTCATCTACACCAAGACATTTGGAAGACAGCTACCTGGCTAACCTGTTGGAAGAGTTTCATATTTGTGAACATTCAAAATAGAGGTGACTCAATGGAATATGGAAATCATTGAACAATATCATTACTATTTGCTGAAGATCATTCAAAAACTGTTGCAACAGTACATTGAATAATAACTGACAAAAAATTCAAGCTGAATTCAGAAGAGGACATGGAATGAATAATATTGCTAACATCAGATACATACTGGCTGCAAGCACAGAGTACCAGAAAGATCCTTACTTGTGCTTTATTGACTGTGCAAAGGCTGTTGACTATGTGGATCATAACTAGCTATGGACAGCATAGCGAAGAATGAGTGTTCAAAAACACTTAATTGTGCTCATGAGAAACCTTAGTATAGCAGAGGCAGCTGTTCTAAAAGAACAAAGGAATACTGACTGGCATAAAATTAGAAAAAGTGTGTGCCAGGGTTGTAATCTTTCACCTACCTATTCAAGCTGTATACTGAGCAAGGTATCTGAGAAGCTGGATTATATGAAGTAAAACATGGCACCAGGATTGGAGGAAGACTCAATACCAACTTGTTGTATGTAGATAATGCAATTTTGCCTGCTAGAAGCAAAGAGGACTTAAGATACTTACAGCCTCCATTATAGATTGTTCCTCAATGTAAACAAAACACAAATCTTCACAAGTGGATGAATAAAGAATATAATGACAAATAGAGAAAAGATTGAAGTTAAAATTTTGTTTTCCTTGGACTCACAGTCAACATTCATGGAAGAAGCATTCAAGAAATCAACCTATTGTGTTAGACAAATCTGTTATGCAGGACAACTTTAAAGTGTTAGCAAAGATATTAGTTTAAGAACTAATGTGTGCCTGATCCAAGCCATGGTATTATCAATCACCTTATATGCATATGACCACAACTTGTATGTCAGTTTGTTATACTGTGGTGTCTTGCATATTGTTGTGATGCTGGAAGTTATTCCATCAGTATTTCAAATATCAGCAGGGTCACCAATGGTGGACAGATTTAAGCTGAGTTTCCAGACTAAGACAGGTGAGGAAGAAAGAGAGGCCGACTACTTCTGAATGTTTAGCCACTGAATACCTTATGAAATGTTGTTGTTAGTGCTGTCAAGTTGGTTCTGACTGATAGCGACCTTGTATAAGGTTTTCAAAGAGCAGCCAATGGGTTTGAAATGCCGTGGTTCAAAATGCAATGCTCATGCTATTGCAGCACACCAGGAGTATGATGAATAGCAGTGGAAAGCTGTAAGATAGTACCAGAATAGTGAATATTGAAACATTATGGATAGCACCAGAATATTTTCAGATATAGTACTGGAAGATGAGTCTCTCAGGTTAGAAGGCACTCATAGTATGACATGGAAAGTACAGCCTCCTCAAAGTAGAGCTGACCATGATAACATGAATGGCGTAAGACTTTCAGGGCCTTCATATTCTCATGGGGCACAACTGAAAATGAGGAGAAATAGCTACAAACATCCATTAATAATTAGAACATGGGATATATGAGTTTTGAATCTAAGAAAATTGGAAGTTGTCAAAAATAAATTGGAACACATAAAAATCAATTTCCTAGGCATTGTGGTAGTGTTGTTATGTGCCGTTGAGTCAGTTCCAACACATAGTGACCCTGTATTGGGTTTGTGAAAAGCAGCTGGTGAGTTTGAACCTCTGACATTTTTGTAGGTAGTCCAGTACTTATCCTACACTGCCATACCAGGACTCTATATCCTAGGCATTAGTGAATTGAAATGGACTGGGACTGGCCATTTGGAATCTAACAGTCATATGGATTGCTATTCCAGGAATGATAAATTGAAGAAGAATGGCACCACATTCTAGATCTATCTTGAAGTATAATGCTGTCTGTGATAGGATGATATCCATATGTCTACAACGATGACAAATTAATGCCACTAGTATTCAAATTTATACACTAACCACAAAAGCCAGTAGTGATGACGTTGAAAAATTCTAACAAACTTATTCAATTAAAATATATGAATTTGGTGATCTAAATGATGTTGGAGAGCACATGATAGAATTTTGTAAGACCAATGACTCCTATCTCTCATCTGCCAGTTTGTTGCACTGTGTTGGTTTGGGTGTTGCTGTGATTCTGGAAACTATGCCACCAGTGTATTTTTAATGCCAGCAGGGTCAACCATGGTGAACAGGCTTCAGATGAGCTTACAGCCTAAGAAAGACTCAGAAGAAGGAGATGTCCACTGCTTCTGAATTTTAGTATCAAAATTCTTAAGAATAGCAGTGGAATACTGACAGATAGCACCAGAATACTGAATTTGAAACATGATCAATAACACCAGTATATGTTGTCCAATATAGTGTCAGAAGATGAGCCCTGAATTGGAAGGCACTCAAAATACAACTGGGAAAGGGCTGCCTCCTCAAAGTAGAGTTTACCACAATGATGTGAATGCAATAAAGCTTTCAGGACTTTCATTTGCTGATGGGGAACAACTCAAATATCCATTATTAATTGGAACATGGAATTCATGAAATACAAATCTAAGAAAATTGGAGGTTGTCAAAAATGAAATGTAAAGCATAAAGATCGATATCCTAGGCATTACTGAGCTGAAATGGACGGGTATTGGCCATTTTGAATTGACATTCACATGGCTTACTATACCAACAATGACAAATTGAAGAGGAATGAAGTTGCAGTCATCATAAAATAAATAAATAAATTCATGATCTATGTTGAAATAATACTGTCTGTGATAGGATAATATCCATACACCTGAAAGGAACACCAGTTAATACCACTATTATTCAAATTTACACACCAACAACTAAAGCCAGTGATGATGAAACTGAAGAATGATACCAACTTATTCAGTCTGAAATTGATCAAACATGTAATCAAGATGAGTTGATAATTATTGGTGATTGGAATGCAAAGGTTGGAAACAAAAAGGAAGGATCAGTAGGTGGAAAATATGGATCCAAGCAAAATGAAGAACAAGAACAAGGCTCTGGCAATTGATGGAATACACATTGAATTATTTCAACAAACTGATATAGCAGTGGAGGCACTTACTCATCTGTGCGAAGAAGTTTGGAAAACAGACACCTAGCCGACTTTTTGGAAGAAAGCCATAAGTGCACCTATTCCAAGCAGTGGTGACCTAACATAATACAGAAATCATTGGACAATATCATTACTTTTACATACAAATAAAATTTTGCTAAGGATAATTCAAAAACTGTTGCAACAGTACATGTACAAGGAGTTGCCAGAGGTTCAATTCTGATTCATATGAGGATGTGGAAAGAGGAATATCATTGTTGACATCAGATGGATCTTGGCTGAAAGTAGAGAATGCCAGAAAGATGTTTAACCATGCTTTATAGACAATGAAAAAGCTTTTGACTGTGTGGATCATGACAAACTATGGACATTATTGTGGAGAATGAATTTCTGGAACACTTAATTATGCTCATGAGGAACCTTTACACAGACCAAGAGGAAATTGAACAGAACAAGGGGACACCGAGTGGTTTAAAATCAAGAAAGGTATATACCTGGTTGTTTTCTTTCACCATACTTACTCCATCTGTATGCTAAGCAATTAATTTCAGAAACTGGATTATATGAAGATGAACATGGCATTTTAAACAACCTGTGATATGCAGATGTTAGACTAGGCTTGCTGAAATACTTAAAATATTTACTGATGAATATCAAAGACCACAGACTTCACTATGGGTTGCACCTCAATATAAAGAAGACAAATATCCTCATCACTGGTCCAATAAATAACAACAAGATAAATGGAGAAAAGATTGAAATTGTCAAAGACTTCATTTTGTTGGAGTCAACCATTAGCAGTCATCAAAGCAGCAGTCAATAAATCAAATGACATATTGCAGTAGGCAAATATGCTGCACAAGACCTCTTTAATGTGTTCAAGAGCAAAGATATCAGTTTGAGGACTAAAGTGCCCCTGAATCAGTAGCCACATATGGATGTGAAAATTGGACAATGAATAAGGTAGACTATAGGAGAATGGAAGCTTTTGAGTTATGGTGTTAGAGGAGAATATTAATACTACCATGGTGCCAGAAGAACAAACAAATCTGTGTTGGAAGAAGTACAATCCAGAATGCTTATTAGAATCCAAGATGGCCCAACTTTGTCTCTCATACTTCAGACATATTATCAGGGCTGGCCAGTCCCTGGAGTAGGACATAATGCTTTGTAAAGTAGAGGTTTAGTGAAAAAGGGGAACACCTCAATAAGCTGGACTGGCACAGTGGCAGTATTAATGAGCTCAAGCATAGCAATGACTGAGATTGGTGCAGGATCAGGCAGTGTTTTGTTCTGTTGTGAATAAGGTAGCTTTAAGGAGCTCTGGTAGCGTAGTGGTTACAAATCGGGCTGCGAACCTTAAGACCAGCAGTTCGAAACTACCAGCCGCTCCGCGGGAGAACGATGAGGCGTTCTGCTCCTGTAAAGATTTACAGCCTCGGAAACCCTGTACAGGGTCGCTATGGGTCGGATCCGACTCGATGGCACTTAACAACAACAACAACAAGTAGGTACTGACTTGACGGCACCTAACAACGATTATGCTCACGAGAAACCTGTACATACACTAAGAGGCAGTTGTTAGAACAGAACAAGGAGACACTGAATGATTTAAAATTAGGAAAGGTGTGCACCAGGGTTGAATTCTTTCATCAAATTTATTCAGATTGTATGCTGAGCAAATAATATAAGAAGCTGGTTTGTATGAAGAAGAATGTTGCATCAGGATTGGAGGAAGACTCATTAACAACTTGTGATATGCAAATGGTGCAACCTTGCTTACTGAAAGCGAAGGGAACTTAAAATACTGATGAAAATCAAATATCAAATACCACAGCCTTCGATAGGTGTTGCACTGCAGTGTAAAGAAAACAACAATCCTCACCAATGGAACAACCAATAACATCATGATACATGAGAAAGATTGAAGTTGACTTCATTTTGCTTGGATCCATAATCTACACACATGGAAACAGTAGTCAAAGATTCAAGCAAATTATTTCATTAGGCAAATTTGCTGCACAAGATCTTTTTAAAGAGTCGAATAACAAAGATACCAGTTTGAGGACAAAAGTGTGCCTGAGATTTACAACAGCCTTATTTGCATGTGAAAGTTGGACAGTGAATAAGGAAGACTGCAGAAGAATTGATTCATTTGAGTTATGGTGTTCGAAAAGAATATTAAATGTACCATTGAATGCCAGGAGAACAAACAAATTTATGTTGGAAGAACTACAACCAGATTAAGCACAATTTTATTTGCATGTAAGATTAATGATAGTCTGTTGGGTCACATCTCTTTGAAATGGGCACAAATATGGATCTCTTACAATCAGTTGGCCAGGGAATTGTCTCCCAAACTTCTTGGCATAGATGAGTGAACTCCTCAAGTGCTGCATCAGGTTGTTAAAATATTTCAATTTGTATTTCATCAATTCCCGGATTCTTGTTTTTTGCCAATGCTTCAGTGCACTTTGGCCTTCTTCCTTCAGTACCATTGGATCTTGATCATATTCTATCTATTGAAATGGTTGATTATAATCCATTTTGTTTTAGTATAACACCTTTGAGTATTTTGATTCTTTCTGCATCATTCAGTATTTTGCCCATAGAATCCTTCAATATTGCAATTTTTACTCGATAAATGTAGAGCTTGTTCTTCCCTTTGGTTTTCTAACTCCAGGTCTTTGTACATTTCATTATAATACCTGACTTTGTTTTTTGAGCTTACCTTTGAAATTTTCTTTCAGCTCTTTTACCTTCTCATTTCTTCCATTTACATTAGCATTTCTACATGGGAGAGCAAATTGCAGAGACTCTTCTGATATTTATTTATTTTTCTTTCTTGTCTTATTATTGATATTTTGCTTTCTTCCTGTATGATATTCTTGATGTTTTTGGTCATTAGTGCCCAATGCATCAAATCTGTTCTTCAAATGACTTGTAAATTCAAATGTGATATTTTCAAGTTCAAATTGTTGCTCTTGTGAACTTGCTTTAATTTTCTTCAGCTTCAACCTGAAATCTGGCCTTGTTTTGGCTGATGATATGGAGTTTTTCAACATTTCTTTCCAGAAATGTACTCAATTTGATTTTTGTGTATGCCATGTGTACAATCGTCTTTTATGTTGTTTTAAAAATAGTATTTTCAATGAAGAAAGCATTGGTCTTGCAAAAGTCTCTCATGCGATCACCATCATCCTTTTTACCACCAAGTACGCATTTTCCATCTGTTGATCCTTCCTCTTTGCTTTCAATGTTTACATTCCTATCACCAGTAATTATTAATATATTTTGATTGCATGTCATGTTTGACCAATTTCTGACTGAAGTAATTGGTAGAATTCTTCAATTTCTTCATCACTGGCTTTAGTGCTTGGTGTGCAAATATAAATAATAGTGGTATTAACTCATCTATCTTGTAGTCATATGGATATTATCATATCACAGACAGCATTGTACTTCAAGATCATGAAATGTTCTTTTTGATGATGAATATGATGCTATTCCTTTTCCCTGTATCATTCCTGCATAGTAAACCATATGACTGTCCAAATGTTCTTTACTAGTGCACTTTAGTTCACTAATGCCTAGTATATCAATCTTTGTGCATTTAAATTTATTTTTGACAATTTTCAATTTTCTTAGGTTCATATTTCATATATTCCTTGTTCCTATTTCATACATTCCTTGTTCCTATTATTAATGAATGTTTGCGCTTGTTTCTTCTCATTTTGATTTGTGTCCCATCTGAAAATGAAGGTCCTGAAAGCTTTACTCCATTTGTGTTGTCATGGCCAATTCTACTTTGAGGAGACAGCTCTTCCTTAGTCACTTAGTTTTGAGTGCCTTCCAACCTGAGGATCTCATCTTTTGGTACTATATGTTAAAGTAATCTGGTGCTGTTCATTATGTTTCATTATTTAATATTCTGGTGCTATCTGACAGTGTTCCAGTGCTAGTCGTAAGGTCTTCAGTGGCTAAGCAGTCAGAAATAGTCTGCCTCTCCTTCTTCCTAGTCTGTTTTATTAGTCTAGTAGTTCATCTGAAACCTGTCCACCATGGTGTACCCTGCTGGTATTTAAAACACCAATGGCATAGCTTCCAGAATCATGGCAGCATACAGCCACTGACAGAAAAGTGGCGGAGCATAAACTTAAAGATGTAAAATGTATGACTGCTTTCTGTGCCATGGGAAATGTTGGACATTGGCTTTATGAGTCATTGATGTACCCATTTCTACCAAATGAGTAGATGACTCATGATCTAGATGACAAAATAGAACTCACTTAGCTACAATTTCATTAGTAACATCAAAAAAAACCACTGCATTATTTTGGAGAATGCTTATCTGAAACAATGAAGCTTTATCCATTTGAATTTTATACTTTTAATTTTGTGATTACTGGACAAAGCTTTTCCTGGTGAAGAGTAGACCTTGCTGAATGAATTTTCAAGTACAAGACTAGACAAAACAGTGATGCTGTTGAACTTCTCAGTGTTGGATCTTCTCAGTCATCATTTCCTCTACCAACCTTGATGATGCCTAGGCCTCCATATTCTTTTTCCCTGTCTCCTATCAAATTTCAGCCCTGAGAAAGGATATGATAACAAGTAATTGACTATAAGTTTTAAATATACAAAATAAATTATGAGCCATTCACATTTTAATGCAATTTCAGTATTCATCTGAAGGAATAAATATATCCTAGAACAAACACATCTTTCTTGAAAGAAGTACAGCCAGAATGCTCCTTACAAGTGAGGCTGTCAAGACTTTGTGTCTCATACTTTTGACATGTTGTTAGGAAGGACCAATGCCTGGAGAAGAATGTCATGCTTGTTAATGTATGGGGTCAGCAAAAGGAGGAAGACCCCCCATCAGAATGAATTGGCACAGTGGCAGCAATGATGGACTAAAACGTTTAGGACAGCTCACTGCATCATTCTGTTGTGCATAGGGTTGCTGTGAATCAAAACTGACTTAACAGCACCTAACCACATTTTCTGAAAGTGAAGAGGACTTAAAACATTTATTGATGAAGATCAAAGAGCATAGCCTTTGATATGGATTACATCTCAATGTCAAGAAAACAAAAATCCTCACCACTGGACCAATAAACAACATTCTTATCAACGGAGAAAAGATTGAAGTTGTCAAGGACTTCATTCTTCTTGGATCAACTATCAACACTCACAGAAGCAGCAGTCAAGAGATCAACATATTGCATTAAGCAAATTTGCTGCACAAGACTTTTTTAAAGTGTTGAAGAGCAAGGATGTCAGCTTGAGGACTAAGGTGCACCTGACCGAAGCTATGGTGTTTTCAATAATCTCATATACATGCCAAAGCTGGACAGTGAATAAGAAAGACCATAGAAGAATTGATGCTTTTGAGTTATGGTGTTGGAGGAGAATACTAAAAATGCCATGGGCTGCCAAAAGAACCAATAGATCTATTTTGGAAGAAGTGCAGCCAGAGTGCTCCTTAGAGGACAAGATGGCCAAACTTCATCTCATACTTTGGACATATTGTTAGGAGGGAGCTGTCACTGGAGAAGGATATCATGTTTGGTAAGACAGAGGGTCAGAGAAAAAGAGGAAGATCCCCAACAAGATGGATTGGCCAGGTGGCATCATCGATGGACTCAAGTGTGGCAACAGTAGTGAGGTTGACCTAGGATCAGACATAGTTTCGCTCTGCTGTGCATAAGGTCGCTATGAGTTGGTGCCGACTCGATGGCACCTAACAACAACAACAAAAGTATGGAATTGACCAAACAGGTATATTTTTTGTAATCATAAATTTATTTCTGATGCCTATGAACACATATATGTCCACTGTTACTGCATGCAAGGGGGCTTGAAAAGTTTGTGGAAAATGCAATTGAAAGATAATGGAATTTTTCTATGAGCTTTTTGAATCCCCTCATATTAAAAGGATTGATCTACTATTAAGAAACAAAACAAAGCAAAACAGCTAATCCACAGCCATCGAGTTCATACTGACTCATAGTTACCCTATGAGTTTTTGAGGCAGTTAACAGTCTAGTATGTGCCAAGGCTTTATGTTAACAATTAGGATCAAATGAAGAGAATGATTACAAATGATTCCTACCTGTAGTGCATCAATACGGCCTAATGTAGGCTAGCAAAATAATTTTCTATATACAGGTACTATGAAAATAAAGATTTTCATAATTCAAATTTTGTACCATAGAGTACAATAATAGATTGAAAGGGATCTTCTTGGTCAGTGTTTTTCAAAGTGTGGTTATTGTACCAACATCACCTAGAAATGTGTTTGAAAATGCACAATGTCATATTCCAGTTGAGACAAAATCAGAAACTCTGGGCATGAACCTAGCAATCTGTCTTTCAGAAGCTTTCTGGGTGATTCTGATGCACTCTTAAGTTAACAGCCAGGGTTATAGATGATTATGTGTGAACTTATCCTACTTTACAGATGAGTAAATTGAGGCTCAAAGATATTAAAAGGCTGAGCAGAGCTGCTGATTTTGGATAGTGCTCTTTTTACCATCCTAGTTAAGTCCTGCTGGATAATCAGTCTGAATGCGTGAGGTTTGAGGCAGTATCTTTGATTGACAGGATGGTCAAATCACTTCCTGATTGTGTGGCTTTACCTTTGTAAAGTCCTAGGGGTAAGACTTGAACAACTTCAATCTCTTGGAGCCTCTGAGGGATCAGGCTGCTCCATATTCACTCTCTTTAAAGAGATCAGCATTCATTTTCCTTTAAAGTTGGGGTTAGTCTGCCTGAGTTGCATATAAATCAGATGAATGAATTCATTACCAAAAGCTAGATTAAGTTTTGCAGCTGTTCCGCCTGGGGATCTAGTAGCGAGAGAGGGACCAGCACAACCAAAATCCTTTACTGATCAAGGCAGTATGAAAATGCAATCTTACTTGGTAAGTAGCATTCAGAAATACTGAAATGAAGTGAAAAATTAAAATGACTGCCTAAACATGAGGGGAGTCAGGAAATCCTGGGGTGTTTCCAAACATGTGTTGGGGCTGAGGAGTACAGATGCTGTCTTTTCAGCTGACTCACCTCAAGGGGATCATAGGAGTGAGAATTTCACAGGTTTCAAAGGAGACGTATAAATTTAGAAAACATACTGATGTTTGTCACTTTAACCATCTCACTCAGTCATTTGTCTTTAAATCATAACCACTGAAATAGACTCCCAGGAACTGATTTCTTCATATCTGGTATCTTCAGCATACTCATGCCAACATATGCATCTATCTATTTTGTTTCCTTCACAAATGTAGCCATTTATCCTGCTATGACTTTGAAATTATCTGCTATGTGCCAGAACTATTATGAAATTTTTTATCTTTCCATTACTGCCTTATATTCTCTAATGAATTAATAGATTTTATAACCTGCTTGCCCCTCTACTAGCTTAGATATTATACATTCTGTTTCTTTCTAGAAATTTTATCAGATATTCTTAAATCATCAGTGTTTAAAATCTTTAAAAAATAACTTGTATTACTGTGAAGAATTTGAATCCCATTTATCTCATCGTGATTTGTAAGCTATTGAGGAGATTATTACTAGTACGGAGCTCTGGTATCGTAGTGGTTATGAATTGGGCTGCTAACCTCGGGGTCAGCAGTTCGAAACCACCAGCTGTTCCATGGGACAAAGATGAGGCTTTCTGCTCCCGTAAAGATTTACAGCCTCGGAAACCCTGTACAGGGTCGCTATGATTTGGAACCGGCTCCACGGCCCATGATTACTGACTCTTTATAAAAAGCCGAACTCTAATTTGCATGATTTCTGCTTTATATAATTATTAATATTAGCTCACTTCATTACTCCTTTTTTAAATCTTTTTATTGTGCCTTGAGTGAAGGTTTACAGGCAAGATAATGCTTTATATTCCATACACTTTATTTTAGCTCGATGATTACAATCCCCTCTGTGCAATAACAGGTATCTTGCTGCCTCCCTGTTGTTCCTGTTTGCATTCCAACAACTTTCCCATCTCTTCTCAACTTTGTTCTTAGGCATGTGTTGCCCTTTTGATTTCAAATGATTGATCATTTCATGGTGAACATATCTTGCTAGTGTTGTTGTCCCCCCCAGTAAACCAATCTATTGCTTGGTTGAAAATTGGGCCACTAGGGTTTGTTCCTTTCTATACCTGAAGGGAGGATGAGGGCCATAGTCTCAAGTTCCTCTAGCTTCTTTCTGACCAGTAAGCCCGTTTTTGTTTTTCTTCTTCTAATTATCTAATTATGAGTTATGTTCCACATTTTCTCCCACTCTATTTGGGATCCTCTAGTGCTTCTTGGAGGCCAAGATTGCCAAACTTCATCTCTCATGCTTTGGACATATTGTCAGGAGGTCACTGAAGAAGGATATCATGTTGATAAGATGAAGAGTGAAAGAAAAAGAGGAAAGCCTCCAATAGGATGGATTGGCCAAGTGGCAGCATTGATGGACTCAAGCGTGGCAACAATTGTGAGGCTGGCCCAGGATCGGGCAGTGTTTTGTTCTGCTGTGCATAGGGTCGCTATGGGTTGGTATCAACTCGATGGCACCTAACAATAATAACAACAAATGTGACCCTTTCAGAGAAGTTGGTCGTGGTAGTTTGGCACTGTCTAGTTCTTCTGGTCACAGGGTCATGGAGACTGATGCTCACATGTTCCATTAGTCCATTGGACTAATTAATTTCAAGTATTTTCAATTCTTGTCACTCTTTTTTCTTCTGCACTTGGAGAGACCAATAGGTTGCTCATGAGCTTTCAACATCCCAGGCACTACTAACCCAAGCAGGATGTAGAATACTGTCCTTGTGAACTATGTTATGCCAATTGACCATGGTATCCCCAGAGATTATGGTTCTGAGCTCCCCAGGCCCAGCAACTCATTGCCTTAAGAGGTTTGAGAATATCTAAGACGTTTTCACTTTTTTTTTTAATGTTTTATGTGAATTATGTGATAGTTTACGTGGGAGAACATTAGCTTTACATTCATCCTATCGTATATCATTTCATTGTCATGGTT
>NW_006408934.1:1482063-1483361 GCF_000296735.1 Chrysochloris asiatica | reverse complement strand
ATGAGGTCAGTGGTTCAAATTTATCTGCCGTTCCTTAGAAACCCTGGGTTTCTATGAGTCAGAACCTACTTGACAGCACATAACAACAAACAACACTATCCAATGATTTTGTGGGAATTAAGAAAAATGAATAGAAATGTCATCTCAAGTAAATTCAAGGTACTGTAGGACTCCCCTGGCTTTTCTAGACAGTATATTTCATACATGAAGGATTAACTTCCCCCCTTTCAGTTACAGTGATTCTGTGTATTACTTTAAACTTCCTTTAGTGCTTCCTGCATCATTCAATATTTTGTGTATAGGATCCTTCAACATTGCAACTTGAGGCTTGAGTTAGTATCTTCAGTTCTTTCATCTTGAGAACTGCTGAATGTGTTCTTCCCTTTTGGTTTTTAAACTCCAGGTCTTTTGCACATTTCATGCTAATACTTAACTTTGTGTTCTTGAGCTGCCTTTTGAAATGTTCTGTTCAGCCCTTTTATTTCTTCATTTCTTTTAGTTGCTTTAGTTTCTCTATGCTCAAGTGCAAAGTTCAGAGTCTCTTCTTCCCCCTCCCCCCAATGGTACTAATATCATGTTTATTTTATACAGAATTGTTGTTAAGTTTATAGGTTTTTAAATGATTAATGCATAATCACCATTTAAAATCAGCTAATTATTTTCACTCTGCTACCTGTAGTTTAGAGTCCTGGTGTGGCTCTGTGGGTTAATGCACCAGACTGTAAACCCATTTGAACTGCAAGGTTGGTGGTTCAAGCTCACCAGTCACTGCTCGGAAACCCTATACAGGGTAGCTATGGGTCAGAACTGACTCAACAGCACTTAACAACAACAACAACAACAACCTATAGTTTAGCTTACCCTTCTGTATATGCTAGCCATTCTTCATTTCACAGGATCTGAAATATACAATATTGTATCATACACAAAAAATGTTCAGGTTTGCTTTCCAATGTTGTCTACAAAGAATAGATAAAATTTTCAAGTTTATGCAAAATCATACTGTACCAATTTACCAATGTAAATATAAATAAGTCTTCACACCTGTTTTTTCCATTCTATTAGACAACAGCAGTAACAAAATCCTTAGTGCACATGTCTCACCACCTGGCACTCTTTTCCTAGGTTATCACTTTGACACTTATATAAGAACATCTCTATTTAGTAACCAAGTTTTACAACCACTATTCCTGCCAATAAGGTGATACAAGAGATCAATCCTTATTTTAAAAGAGTAAGAATGAAATTATTTACCTAAGACTGAAGGAAAAGGACTGTGCCTTGTACAGTTTCATACA
>NW_006408934.1:1479116-1480814 GCF_000296735.1 Chrysochloris asiatica | reverse complement strand
TGTGCATAAGGTAGCTATGAGTCGATACCAACTCGATGGCACCTAACAACAACATATATATATGAACATAGAAGTACAAGACAAAGGCAAATGAAACTTCTTTTATATCTTAGCAACATTTAGATGGAAATCAAATTTAAATTCAGTCCATTCTGCTTTTGAAGAGGCTTTTGTTCAGCTCCCAAATCTAGATTGCTTGACCCAGTCTCCTATGAACATATTCAGAAGGTGTCTTCTTAAACAACAAATCTATTTTTAGTGGTAGAGCTGCTTTTAGTAGCTACATCTGCATGGGACTGCTAACCAATCTCCATCTTTGGAAGAAGTCCTAACCCTTCCTTGTATACCTTCCCTATATGAGTAACAACATCTCTGCTTTTCACATTCAGTAGTCCATATTGCTATCTTATCACCTTTAGCTCTAACATTAGCAACAGCTCCACATACATCATCACTGTAGTCATCAAAAGATTCCCCAATAAGGCACAGCAGTGTCTCTAGCCAAAAGTGATCAAGGTCACTTCGTCTTTGCTGTTTGTCCAATGTAATTAGCCATCATCTTCCTGGGTTTTTTTTCTCATCTTCTCACATGGGCTCAATAACAAAAGTGAGTAGTCACAGCCAAAGCCCCCAAATCTTCAGTAGTATCATACTTAGAGATAAGCCCAAGGTTTGCTTGCCAAATTTTGCTTTTATCATTTTTAAAAAAACAGAATGACCATCTGTTCTGTAGTGGATGTTTAAATAATGTTCTGGGTTAGAAACCTCCTGATTAGATTATGTTTTATCTTCTTCTGTAGGCAGGAGATTAGGAATAGGAATGGTTTCTGGTTCCACAGTCGCCATCTTAGATTGCTCTCCAGAATCTCTTCTGACATCCATTTTTGTCTTTTCTTTTTTCCCTGTCTTTGTAATGTTCTTAATGTAAAATGTTCTTGATGTTATTCAAACATCCAAACTATTCTTGTTTTGGTCCTTATTGTCCAATGCATCAAATCTGTTCTTAAGATGATCTCTAAATTCTGAAGAGATATATGTTCTAGGCCCTATTTTGGCTTTTGAGGACTTGTTTTAATTTTCTTCAGCCTCACCCTGATCTGTCATATGAGCAATTGAAAGTTTGTTCCATAGTAAGCCCGGGGTCTTTGATTTGAGATATTGTTTCTCTATTTTTCTTCCTACACATGTAGTCAATATGATTCTTGTGTATTACATCTGGTGAAGTTCAGGTATATAGACTTATGTTGTTTAAAAAGGTATTTGCAATGAATAAGTCATTGGTTTTGCAAAATTTTATCATGTGATCTTCACCATCATTTCTTTCACCAAGACCATATTTTCCAACTACTAATCTTTCCTCTTTGTTTCCAACTTTTCCATTCCAATCACCTGTAATTATCAAGGCATCTTAATTGCATGTTGTCTAATGTATAATTATTAGCAATTTAATAAATTTTGGATTGAATAAGGTTGTTGTTGTTGTTGTTAGGTGCCATCGAGTCGGTACCAACTCATAGCAACCCTATGCACAGCAGAACAAAACACTGCCCGATCCTGGACCAACGTCATTACTGTTGCCACGCTTGAGTCCATCGATGCTGCCACTTGGCCAATACATCTTGTTGGGGTCTTCCTCTTTTACCGTGACCCTCCACCTTACCAAACATGAGATCCTTCTCCAGCGACTGGTCCCTCCTG
>NW_006408934.1:1470500-1477606 GCF_000296735.1 Chrysochloris asiatica | reverse complement strand
GTTGTAATATTTGGCTTTATCTTCTTGAGCTGATCTTGGAAATTTTCTGTTCAGCTCTTGGACCTCTTCATTTCTTCCAGAATACTTTACTTTTATCATCACAGACTTTAGAGGTTAATGCATATATTTGGATAATAGTGACATTAACTGCTATTTCTTGAAAGACTATGGATATTATCCCATCAGACAACATTATACTTTAAGATAGATCTCACAGTGCTCTTTGTGATGATGAATGCAACACAATTTCTCTTCAATTTGTCATTGCTGGCATAGTGGACCATATGATTTTCCTATTCAAAATGGCCAGTACCTGTCCATTTTAACTCATTAATGCCTAGGATATTGATCTTTATGTGTTTCATTTCATTTATGAAATCAAATTTTCTTAGATTCATACACTCTACATTGTGATTATTATACATTCTGATTATTAATGGATTTTTTTCAGCTGTTGCTTCCCATTTTGAGTTGTGCTACATCAGCAAATGAAGGTCCAGAAACTTTGGTTCCATTCATACATTTAAAGCCAACACTACTTTGTATTTTGAGTGCCTTCAAATTTGAGGGGCTCATGTTTTGGCATTATATTTGACAATGTACTGCTGCTATTCATAAAGTTTTCAGTGGCTAACCATACAACAGTGGTCTGGCTTTCCTTCTTCCTAGTCTGTCTCAGTCTGCAAGTTCTGCTGAAACCTGTCCACCATAGGTGACCCTGCTGGTATTTAAAATACTGGTGGCATAGCTTCCAGCACCACAGAAACACAAACCACCGCAGTATAACTAATTGAAAGATGTGTGGTGAAGTGAAGCATATGTATGTATTTGTATACACAGATGGAAGCACAGTGAGTCTGTAGGATCAACACTGTACTGGGAACCACAAGGTCAGTTGTTTGAGTCCACAAACCACTCCATAGGAGAAAGATGAGGCTTTTTGCTTCCAAAAAGATTTATAGCTTCGGAAACCGTATATAGTGTTGTTATGAGTCAGAAATGATTAGATGGCTCTTAACAACTAACAACAGCAGTAGTAGTGGTCATGTGTCAGGAAGTCGGTTCTAGCTCATAGTGACCCTGTAGTTTTGAAGTCTGGTCATTTCAAACTGCTGACCTTGGTGATAGCAACCTGACTCATAACCGCTATACTACCAGAGCTACAACAGCAGCATACAGAAAGATTTAGATCAAGGAAATGGATCTCAAGTTGTAGAGGCAGGCAACTCCAAGTCTGTGAGTCAAATGTCAGGTTGGGGTAAGATGTCAGGCTGATGATTTCTCTTAACTCTAACTGCTGCAGAAGCTGATGAAGCTAAAATCAGTAGGTGGGAAAGAAGATTTGGGGCTGCCGAGGTGAAGGAATCCAAGGTCAATGGCAGGCAACTGATGACTCCCAGGCCATTTTTCTTCTCTTTCACAGTTCCTGTACAGCTTCAATCCACCTCTCTGTCCTATCTTCTGAAGCTCAGAGTTCCAGGATCACCATTCATCATTTGGTCTCCCAAATTCTTGTTACGTTGTACATGTACATGGTTGACTAAGTGTGTGTTCTTCTGTGTGTATGTTTCACAACAACAAAAATAAAATATTTAAAACAACAACAATAAAAAAAAGCAACTAATTGCTGTCAAGTTTATTCCAATTCATGATGAGCCCATGTGTGTTACAGTAGAACTGTACTCCATAGAATTTTCCATGGATGTTTGAAAGTAGATTGCTAAATCTTTCTTTCATTTTTTTAAACTAAGGGAAACATAAATACCTTAAAGAGGTGGAGGACAGGCTGGAAGGACACACAAATGTGTGAGGTGGGCTGGGTGGGCACTGTGGCAAAATAGAGCCAAACCTCATTTAAAAGTACAATGCCTACCACTTATCTTTGCTATGTGGGAATTGAACCTTAGTGTTGCCAGATCTGAATTTTCAAAGATAACAGGAAATTGATTTTTTTTAAATGTGAAAGGTCCTTATTAGAAAAAAAAAGTTGACAACTAGAAACTTAAAAAACAACAACAACACAGTGTGGCATTGAGGATGGGGATTCAGATAGAATTTGCCCATGAAGCACATTTGATCCTCAGGCCACCTTCTTGTGATATCTGGAACAAGCAAAGAGTTAATAAAATTAATGAATAAATAACTACTCTGGTCATAGGTGAGAGCATAGATGGGAATTCAGAATTTCTGTGTCTCAGATCACTAATATTTTCACCTTTTGTGCTGGGTAATATCTTGATCATGGAGCTTGGTCTATTAAACAGATTTTCTGTCCTCACAGAAGATGTCTCGAGAGACAGTATGGTAGTACAAAAATACACTGTATACCTACATACTGCCATCATGACTCCTCTGAATACCACCGTTAAAAATGCACAATATTAGAGGCTTTATGGGACCAGAGAGAATTGAGACAATATTCCAGAAACCATACTCACAGCAAGTGAACTTGGAAAAATCATTTAACCTACCTGAGTTCTAGACAGTGCCTCTGAAAAGTAGGAATGAATTAGTACCTCATAAGATTGTTGTGATTTTGAATGAAAGGAGCTACTGAAGCACCCGTAAGTGACAACACAGATCTAGGACTCAGGAAAATGACTTCTTAGATTTTTCTTCAGAATCCTTCTATTTCCTTATTCATTTAAAATGAATTTCTGTTGAAGAATTGAGTAATGATCTAAGTTTATTCAGGAAAAAACAAAACAAATTAATGAATAAAAAGTCAAACAGCATGTAGAGAAAATATAACCAACAGCCTTTAATTCATGTGTATAAGATGTGCAAAGGGCTAATTGAATCATGTGAAAAGTGGCAAGGAGCTTGCAGGGACTTTTTTTGTGTGTTATTTGTACAGCATGAGCTGTGTGCAATCATAGTCTAAGGCTCTGGATACAGGGCCAGCTTGCCCTGTGTCAATCACCTTATTAATATGAAAAACCAAAACCAGTTGCTGTCTTATTGTTGCTAGGTACCATCGAGCTGGTTCCTACTCATAGCTACGCCATGCATTATAGAATGAAACACTGCCTGGTCCTGCACCATCCTCACAATTTTTGTCATACTTGAGCCCATTGCTGATGCCACTGTGTCAATCTGGGGGTTTTCCTATTTTTTCACTGACCCTCCACTTTACCAACTATGATGTTCTTCTTCAGGAACTGGTCCCTCCTGATAACCGAAATGTCAGAGATGAAGTCTCACCATCCTGGCTTCTAAGGAATATTCTAGCTGCACTTCATCTACATTGCTGTTTGGTTGATTCCAATTCCTGGTGATCCCATGAGTAACTGTAGAGAGTTGTGCTCCAGATCGTTTTCAATGGCTAATATTTTTGAAGTAGATAACCAGGCTTTCCTCTTCAATATCTCTGGGTGTACAGAACCTCTAATCTTTCCATTAGCATCTAATCACATTCAATTTTTTCACCACTCAGGGACTGCTAAAGCCAGTTGCTGTGGAGTTGATTAAAATTCATGGTGACTTCCACCCAATGGAAACATAAAGAACAGTTGCTTGTTGTGTCTTATCCTTCAAATACTCTGGAAGAATAAAAGATACTGCTACCCTCAGCTCTTGATAATTTGTAATTTCCCACTTCCATTTCATTAATGTTCTTAACATGCAGAGGAAGGCTGTATGAAGTTTAGACAGATTGGATTACACTCACTCACATAAGTATCAACTTGAAATCTAGGGACAGTGATGTTTCATTGCTGCAGAGATTTCATTTGGATCCCTTGGGCTCCATGTGGCCATGCTTTATGATGAACAGCTTCAGGCCACCCTTTTCAGTTATTGCTGAACATCTCTGCTGAAATTCACCTCAGCTCCATGTCTGTATATAATAAGTGATGGAATACAAATTGAAAAATTTCAACAAACTGATGAAGCACTAGAGACGCTCACTCATCTATGCTGTATTTGTGTCCATTCCAAACAGAGGTGTCCCAACAGAATGCAGAAATAATTGAACAATATCATTAATATACATATATGCAAGTAAAATTTTACTGAAGAGAATTCAAAAATAGTTGCAACTGTTCTATGATAGAGAACTTCCAGAAATTCAAGCCAGATTCAGAAGAGAACTTAAAACTAGGGGCATCATTACTGACATCAGAAGGATCTTGGCTGAAAGCAGAGAATACCAGAAAGATGTATACTTGGGCTTTACCAACTACACAAAAGATTTTGATTATATGGATCATGATATGCTATGGATAGCATTGTGAAGAATGGATTTTCCAGAATACTTGATTGTGCTTATGAGAAATCTGTACATAGACCAAGAGACAGTCATTTGAACAGAACAAGAGGATACTGAATGTTCTAAAATCAGGAAAGATGTATGCCAGGGTTGTATTTTTTTTTTTTTTTACCCATATTTATTCAACCTGTATGCTGAGCAAATAAGCTGAGCTTATTTCCAAGAAGCTGAACTACAGGAAGAAGAAGGTGGCATCAGGGCTGGAGGAAAACTCATTAAGAACCTGTGATATGCAGATTGTACTACCTTGCTTGCTGGAAGCTAAAACCACTTAAAATACTTACAGAGGTCACAGTCTTCAGTATGGATTGCACCTCAATGCAAAGAAAACAAAAATCCTGGTCCAATAAATAACATCACGATAAATGGACGTTGCATGAAAAGAATGAAATTGTCAAAACCTCATCTGCATGTGAAATTTGGACAATGAATAAGAAAGACTATAGAAGAATTGATACACACTTTAGACATGTTATTAGGAGGGAACAGACATGCCTTGAGCTCATTCCTGTTACCACTGTGTCAATCCATCTCATTGGGGGTCTTCTCAATTTTTGATGACCCTCCACTTTACCACTTCTCCAGGAACCGGTCCCTCCAATAATAAGACTGAAATATCAGAGGAGAAGTCTCACCATCCTGAACATTATGTCTGGTAGAAGACCCTCAACCAGATAGAGTCACACAGTAACAACAACAATTGTGAAGATGGCATAGGACCAGGCAGTGTTTCATTCTGTTGTGAATAGGGTCCCTATGAATTGGAACTGACTTGACCACACCTAACAACAAGAGATAATGTGTAAACCATGATGCCTTCTCCCTCCAACCAGGATGTGTGTCAGCAGTCAACTGAAGCATACACCTGAGTGGTTCAAGGTGCTCATATAGTTTCCACTGGGAATGCCTTAATACCTGGGATACTTTGGGGAATTGCTATTTTGCAGAATCAATTCTATATTAACACAGTCTTTGCAGAACTTTGAGACTTATGTAAGATACAATCTTTTCTCATGGCATCTCCTAAATAAGATCCTAACATTCATTAATACATTAAACAAATCATCTCAGGAAGTGACAGCAATGGTAATAGTGTTTGGTTTATTCCACTTGCATTCAGAGAAAAATGGGAATGGTTGTCTGGAAATCATCCTGTTTATAAGCTGCCATGATACCACATGGAAAGGAAATCACAAAATTTTCTTTCATCACTAAATAAATCATCTGTAGTCCACATTCACATATGGAGACAAAGCTTGGTGCCATTTTATAGCTCATATCTCTAACACGTGTATAGAGAAAAACACAGAACTGTGTTTAATCTACAAAAGGAACTGCAACAGTCAATATGTATTCTGTATTTATGGAGAATTGAATGTCCACTATTTGGAGCTGGGCAGAGATGCAGTTAGAAATTGAAAAAGAAAATTTAATTCCCTTTCTCTCATAAAATTTAGCAATATAAACCCATTGTTATTGAGTCTATTCATACTAATAAGAACCCTATAGGACAGAGTAGAACTTTCCCAAATTGTTGTTAAAACTTGAGTGCATTACTATTGCCACTAAGCCAAGCCATCTTGTTTGGTGTCTTCCTCTTTTACGCTTACCCTCCACTTTACCTAGTATGATGTCCTTCTCCAGAGAATGATCTTTTTTGATAGTATGTCCGAAGTTTGACAGGAGAAGTCTGGTCATGCTGGCTTCTAAGGAGCAATATGGCTTTACTTCTTCCAACACAGATTAGTTTGTTCTGGCAGTCCATGGTATTTTCAGTATTCTTCTCCAATACCACAACTCAAATGCATCAGTTCTTCTATAGTCTTTCTTATTCATTCTTCAACATTCACATGCATATGTGATTTGCAGTCCAGTGATGATACTATAGTGCCACACCCGGTGTCCTGGCTCATAGTTGTTGTTGTTGTTGTTAAGTGCCATCGAGTCTTAGGAGCTGAATAAATGAAAGCTATATTTAGAAAGGAGTCCTGGTGTGGCGCTGTGGGTTAATGTGTCAGACTGCAAAGTCATTTGAACTGCAAGGTCAGTGGTTCAAGTTCACCAGCTTCTCCATAGAAACCCTAAAACAGGGTTGCTATGGGTCACAATTGACTGGACAGCACTTAACAACAACAACAATTATTAGAAAGTCATCTTGTTGTGGTGTTGTGAGTAAATGTGCTGGACTGCAAAGTCAGTTTGAACTATAAGGTCAGTGGATCAAGCTCATCAGCTGCTTCTCAGAATCTATATAGAGGTTCGCTATGGGTCAGAACTGGCTTGATGGCACTTCATAAAAACAATGATATTATTAGAAAACATCTCAAAGCATAATTTGAACATTACCAAAAACATTACAATTGTATTTCCTACTAGGCACAAACTGGTAGCCATCTTGAGGTAAATTAAAATTCTTATATCTAGTCCCCACAGCTGAAAAAATCTCTTTTCACCTGTTGGTTCTTGATCTGGGAAAATAAGTTATTTTCTTTTCCTTGAATGGTCCCTGCAAAGGCAGACCAAATAGCAGTGGTAAAAAGAATGATAATCTAACTCATCCTGGCTTTACACATTATTGGAATGAAAATTCTTTCTATGCTGATACAAAATACCATACTGTTGTTAGGTGCTGTCGAGTCAATTCCAACTCATAGTGACCTTATGCACAACAGAATGAAACATTGCCCAGTCCCATGACATACTCACAATTGTTAACATTGAGCCCATTGTTGCTGCCATGGTGCCAATCCATCTTGTCGGAGGTCTTCCTCTTTTTCACTGACCTTATACTTAACCTAGCATGATATCCTTATCCTGGGACTGGTCCCTGTTGACA
>NW_006408934.1:1465224-1470084 GCF_000296735.1 Chrysochloris asiatica | reverse complement strand
TCTAGCTGTCCTTTGAAATTTTCTTTTCAGTTATTTTGCCTCCTCATTTCTTCCATTTGCTTTAGTATCTCTATGCTGGAGGGAAAGTTTCAGAATCTCCTCTCACATCTGCTTTTGGTCTTTTCTTTCTTTCTTGTCTTCTTAATAACCTTTTACTTTATTCCTGTATAATGTTCTTGATGTCATCTTACAACTCCTCTGGTCTACAGGCTTAGTGTCTAATGTATCAAGTCTGTTCTTTAGATGATCTTTAAATTCTGGTGGGATATGTTCAAGGTCCTATTTTTGCTCTCATGGGTTTTTTATTAAAATTTCCTTCAGCTTCAGCATAAACTTACATATGAGCAACTCATAGTGTGTTCCAGTCTGTCCTGGACTTGTTTTGACTGATGATATGGAACTTTTTCACCATCTTTTTCCACAGATGTAGTCAATTTGATTTCTATGTATTCTATCTGGTGAAGTCCACATGTATAATCATCTTTCATGTTGTATTTGCAATGAAGAAGTTATTGGTCTTGCAGAATTCCATCATGTAATCTCCTGCATCATCTCTATCACCAATGCCACATTTTCCAACTACAGATCCTTCTTTATTTTCAACCTTTGGATTCCAATAACTAGTAATTACCAATACATTTTGATTGCATGTTTGACCAATTCAGACTGAAGAAGTTTGGTAGAATTCTTCAGTTTCATCATCATTGGCCTTTGTGGTTGGTGTGTAAATTTGAATGATAGTGATATTAACTGATCTTCCTTGTTGTTATTGTTAAGTACCGTGGAGTCGGTTCTGACTCATAGTTACTCGGCACACAGTTTCTGAGGCTGTAAATCTTTACGGGAGCAGAATACCTCATCTTTCTCCTGTGGAACAGCTCTTAGTTTAGAACTGCCGACTTTGAGGTTAGCAGTGTGATTCGTAACCACTGCGCTACCAGGTCTTCCTTCTAGGCATCTGGATATTATCCTATTACAGACAAAATTGTACTTCAAGATAGATTTTGAAGTATTCTATTTTTATGATGAATGCAACACCATTTCTCCTCAATTTATCATTTCACACATAGTAAACCACGTGACTATCAGATTCAAAATGGCCAATATTACTCTATTTCAGCACAGAAATTCCTAGGATATTGATGTTTATGAGTTCCATTTAAGTTTTGACAACTTCCAATTTTCTTAGATTCATATTTCATTCATTCCATGTTTCAATTATTAATGGGTGTTTGCAGCTGTTTCTCTTCAATTTAAATTGTGCTCCATCAGCAAATGAAGGTCCCAAAAGCTTTCCTCCATTTGTGTCATCACAGTAAACTCCACTTTGAGAAAGCAGCTCTTCCCCAATCATTTATTGAGTGCCTTCCAATGTACGAGGCTCACCTTCTGGTACTATATCTGACAATATTCTGGTACTTTTATCATGCTTCAGTATTCAATATTATGGTACCATCTGACAGTGTCTCACTGCTATTCTTAAGTGTAATAATTCACTTGTACCCAATTTGATTTCTGTGCATTCCACCAAGTGAAGTTCATGTTTATAATCATCTTTTATGTAGTTTAAAAAAGGCAGTGGCAATGAAGAACTCACTGGTTTTGCAAAATTCTAACATGTGGTTTCTTGCATTATTTCTATCACTAAACACATATTTTTGAACTACTGATTCTTCCTCTTTGCTTCCAACCTTTGCATTCCAAAGTAATTACCAATACATCTTGATTTCACATTTGATCAATTTCAGACTGAAGAAGCTGGTAGTATTAAAAAATGTCATCATCACTGGCTTTAGTGCTTGGTGCATATATTTGAATAATAATTGTATTAGTTGGTCTTCTTTCTTGTTGTTGTTAAGTCTCATCAAGTTGGTTCGGACTCATAGTGACCATGCAGCATCCTAAGAGCAACTGGTGAGCTTGAACTGCCAACTTTAAGGTTCAAACTGACCTTGCAGTCCAGTGCATTAACCTGCAGCACCACACCAGAACTCCCACCTTCCTTGTAGGCACACGGATATTATCCTATCACACATAGCATTATACTTTAAGATAGATCTTGAAATGTTATTTTTGATAATGAATGCAGCTCTTCCCCAGTTATTTTCTGGATGCCTTCCAACCTGAGGGGTTCGTCTCATAATATTCTGATGCCATTTATCATGTTTCAGTACTCAATATTCTTATACCTGACTTGTTTCACTTATACTATTTATAAGGATTTCAGTGGCTAGATATTCAGAAGTAGCTCGCCTCTCCTTCTTTCAAGTTTGTCTTAATCTGGAAGCTTAGCTGAAATCTGTCCTTCATGGGTGATCCTGTTGACTTTCAAAATACCAGTGTCATAGCTTCTAGTATCACAGTAACACAAAGGCCACCAGAGCACCACAAACTGACAAACAAGTGGTGAAAATACTAGAAAAGGAAACATTTCCACTTTAAAGTTTTCTCATGCAGTCATATGGGTAGGAGAGTGGGAAGCTTGGAGAAAAAGTATACAATTTAAAGGATTTAAAAGTTTTAAAGGACTTGGAGAACAAGAATGAAAAACAGTTATAAACTAAGAGTCAAATAGCAAAGCTGACATAGGCAGCTCATGCAGGAATCAAGGCGAAAAGAAAATGTCCTTGAAAATGTCTTTTTAACTTCAAAAACAAACCTGAGGTCTCCTAAATAGAAAGGACAAAAAAACACTGTGGCATAACCCCAAGTCCAGGCATGGGTCCTTTTCTTATGACTGTTAAACATGCAGTCCCTTTATAATGGAAATAATGTTATTCTCTATAGGGGGTTCTATTATGATGCACACGGGTTCATATTTTAGTTTAGAGCATAAGTCCTTAAGAATATGAGTTATTTCTGAAGGAATAAAAAGGATTTTGAAAAGAATAGAAGTAGTCAACATTATTATGGGGCATTGACATAGCAATTTGCCTGCAAATGGTTTTAAAAGCTACTGCTAATAATATACCTTATTGTATATAGTACTCTCAACAAAGCTACCTTGAGTAATCAAATTAATATAAGGCAGTGGAAAGAGAAAGGTATAAGGAGAACCTATAGCATTACCAGCAATGACTGCAATTACTGTAAGCACATAAAATAATTCAATGGGACCATTGGACAACCCTGGGACTATTGGACAGTTTTCCCAAAATATATCATTTAGTGTTGTTGTGTAGTGGAGTAATATAATGGGGGACAATTACATTATTTTAAGAAATGAAACTGATGCAAAGACCAAAAGTTCAATAATTGAGGTACTTCTGTGTGCTTGATTTGGGAGCAATATTCTTTAGCTCTGATCAAATTACATCAGACTCATGCACAAAAACCCCACCTCCAAAATGACTAGCTAATGGAGCAACAATGTCATTGTGGTCAGAACCACTGTACATTTTAACCTGAATGTAGAAATCATGGTCATTGCTATCAAAGAGCACAATAGCATGGGAAATTGCATTTAATGCAATGTACAGTAGGAAAAAATAACACACACACACACACACCACTTATATAGGAAACATGCTTTCTTCTAGAACATTGTGAATAGCTAGTGATTGAATCCTACTTCCAACAATAAGTTAGAGACTAATGTTTATCTATTTATGGAATTGAATGATGCAGGCCCCCACTTCTAGTCACATGCTTCCAGAAAATAAGGAAGTTTTACAGAACAAAAATTCTTCCATTAAGTCCAATTAACCAATGGACACAATTTCTTCTGTTCTCCCACAACTGTCTAGATCACTGTTGCTCTTGTTAGGTGCCATCAAGTTGCTTCTGAATCATAGCAACCCTGTGTAGTGTTTCTGAGTAGCGACTGGTAGATTTGAAGAGCTGACCTTGCAGTTAGCCATCCAGTACCTAGATCACTAATGGGTACTATTCCCTGGTAAGTCTCCTTGATTCACAGGGAATTCTCAGAGGAGTTGCTAATGGAAGAAAATGTTATGTGCTAACAATGTCTATCACAAAATGTCTACAATTTATCCTTACTCTGGTCCTCTGCCTCTCCTATCTGTCTTTAAACCAATTCAAGCAGAAGGAGTCAGATTAAACAATGATGGAATTTAAAAAATCCATTAGCATCAATGCTTGAAATAATTGAAAGGGAGAAGGGATAAAGGATTTATTTGGGAACAAGAGTCTTCCATTTTATAAATTATTAGCTTTATAATTATGATCAATTCTTTGTTTCTTCCAGACAATGAGCTTTGTCTTAGTTATTGGTCTTGCAGAATGTTCACTTCCAATACCCAGTTTCTATTATCATAAATATAATCGCTCACTTTCCTCTTCACCAGCACTTACCACTCTGTAACTGATTATCTCAGTCATCACCAACTTCTTCCTAAATGCTGGAAGAAGCCAGGCATTGTGATACTAAAAGGAAGTAAATGTTTCAAAGAGAAGGTGATCAACATTGCTTCAGGAAATGTGTTGTTAGATATCAGAGTGAGCCTATGCACAATAGGAAGAAACACTAGCTGGTCCTGCACATTGCTTACATTAGTTATGAATGAGTACATTGTCTGGCCACTGCATCAATCCATCTCATTGGGAGTATTCCTCTTTTTTACTGACCCTCTATTTTACCAAACATGATGTCCTTCTTCAGAGACTGGTCCCTTCTGATAACATATCTAAAGTATGAGAGACAGAGGATTCTAAGGAACATTATGACTGTACTTCTTTCAACACAGATTTGATGTTCTCTGGCAGTCCATGGTACTTTCAGTATTCTTCTCCAACACCATAAATCAAATAAATAAACTTTTCTATGGTCTTCCTGTTTCATTGTCCAACTTTCACATTAATATGAGGCTATTGAAAATACCATGGCTTAAATCAGGTGCA
>NW_006408934.1:1463503-1464944 GCF_000296735.1 Chrysochloris asiatica | reverse complement strand
TAAGTATTTTAAATCCTCTTCACTTTTAGCAAAGGAAGGTCATATCATTTCTGTATCACTTTGTTAATTATTCTTTCTAGAATTCTGATGCCATGTCCTTTTTCATATAAACCAGCTTTTTGGATTATTTTCTCAGCATATAGATTGAAGAAGTATGGTAAAATAATACAACTTTGTCATACACATATCCTGATTTTAAACCATTCAGTATCCCTTGTTCTGTTTGAAGGACTGCCTCTTGGTCTTGGCCATATGCTCATGTATAGGTTCTTCATGAGCACAATGAAGTGTTCTGGAATACCCATTCATTGCAAAGCTAGCCATAGCTTGTGGTGATCCACACAGTCAAGTCATTGCATAGTTAATAAAGTACAAGCAAACATCTTTATGGTGTACTCTACTTTCAAGCAGGAATGAGCTAGACTGCAAAGTTGGTTTGAACTACAAGGTCAGTGGTTCAAGCTCACCAGCCACTACTTGGAAACCCTATACAGGGTCATGATGGATTGGAATCATTGCTTAGTTGAAAAAAGATACTTGTATTAAGTAAGTCATTTGGTCTTTGAAAACTCTACCATGTGACCTTGAGTATCATTTCTATCACCAAGGCCATATTTTCCAACTACTTATCCTTCCTCTTTCTTTCACTATCAGTATATCATGATTGCATGTTTGATCTATTTCAGATTGAAAAAGTAGGTAGAATTCTCCAAATACATCAACACTGGCTTTAGTGGTTGGTATGCAAATTTGAAAATATAGCCATATTTACTGGCCTTTCTTGTACGGGTATGGATATTATTCTATCACATACAGCACTGTTCTTTAAAATGGACCTTGAAATGTTCTTTTTTGTTGTTGTTGTTTAATGATGACTGTCATGCCATTCCTCTTTAGTTTGTGTTACCAGCATAGTAGACTATGTGATTCAAAATGACCAATACCAGTCCATTTCAGCTTAGGAATGCCCAAGATATTACTATTTATGTGTTCCGTTTCACTAGTGACAACTCCCAATTTTACTAGATAAACACTACATACATTCATACATTCCATGTTCAGATGTTAATGGATATTTGCAACTGTTTCTTCCCATTTAGAATTATTCCCTATCAGTAAATGAAGGCCTTGAAACTTTGCGACACTCATGCAATTAATGTCAATTTTATTTTGAGGAGGCAGTTCTTCTTCAGTTGTGTTTTGAGTATCTTCCAATATGAGGGGCTCATCGTCCGCACTAATTCAGAAAATGTTGAACTGTTATTCATAAGATTTTCAGTGGCTAACCACTCACCTGTCAGTTTGTTGTACTGTGGTGGCTTGTGAGTTGCTGTGACCCTGGAAGCTATGCCATGGATATTTTAAATACCAGTAGGGTCACCCATGCTGGACATGTTCCAGATGACCTTCCAGATGAAGACAGACTAGAAAGAAGGAGAGA
>NW_006408934.1:1459845-1460863 GCF_000296735.1 Chrysochloris asiatica | reverse complement strand
TAGGCAAATCTGCTGCACAAGACCTTTTTAAAGTGTTGAAGAGCAAAGATGTCAGCTTCAGGACTAAGGTGCGCCTGACCCAAGCTATGGTATTTTCAGTAACCTCATATGTATGTGAAAGCTGGACAGTGAATAAGGAAGACCGTAGAAGAATTGATGCATTCGAGTTATGGTGTTGTAGGAGAATATTGAAAGTACCATGGGCTGCCAGAAGGACAAACAGCTCTGTGTTGGAAGAAGTGCAGCCAGAGTCTTCTGTGGAGTCCAGGATGGCCAAACTTCATTTCTCATAATTCGGCATATTGTCAGGAGGGACCAGTCATTGGAGAAGGATATCATATTTGGTAAGATGGAGGGTCAGAGTAGAAGAGGAAGATCCCCAGTGAGATGGATTGGTAAAGTGTCAGCATCAATGGGCTCAAGCATGTGTACAATTGTGAGGTTGGTCCAGACCAGACAGTGGTTCGTTCTGTTGTGCACAGGGTCACTATGAGTTGGTACCGACTCAATGGCACCTAACAACAACAACAACAACCACTCATCTTTCAGTTTGTTTTACTGTAGTTGGTTGTGTGGTGCTGTGATTCTGGGAACTGTGCCACCAGTATTTTCAATACCATTGGGGACACCCATTCTGGAATTTAAATACCAGAAGGGAGACCAATGTGGACAAGTTTTAGCAGAGCTTCCAGACTAGGGCAGACTAAGAAGAAAGAAAAGCAAACTACTGAAAGTTTGACCCTTGAAAATCTCATGAGTAGTAGGGAACATTGTCATATATAGTGCTGGAAGATGAAAACATTGTGAATAGGACAATATTATTGTCAGATATAGTGCCTGAATATGAGTCCCACAGGTTGGAAGTTGCTCAAAATGCGACTGGGAAAGAACAAGTAGAGTTGACCAAGATGTTGTAAATGGAATAAAACTTTCAGGACCTTCATTTGCTGATGGGCACAAGTCCAAATGAGGAGAAATCAGAACATGGAATGTACAAAGTATGAATCTAGGGAAAATG
>NW_006408934.1:1457360-1458330 GCF_000296735.1 Chrysochloris asiatica | reverse complement strand
GACATCAAGAACATCATACAGGAATAAAGCAAAAGGTCATTAAGAAGAAAATAAGAAGGAAAAGTTGAATATGAATGTCAGAAGAGACTCTGAAACTTGTTCTGCATTGTAGAGATGCTAAAGCAAATGGAAGAAATGAGGAAGTAAGAGAACTTGGCAGAAAATTTCCAAGGGCAGAAACGAAGAATGTATGATGTCTGAATCTAGGAAAAATGGCAGTTCAAAAGTGGAGTGAAACACACAAAAATCAATACCCTAGGTATTAATGACCTAAAATAGTCATTGAATTGAACAATCATATGGTACACTATGCAGGGAAAGACCAATTGAAGAGCAATGACATCACATTCCAGAGCTATTGGAAGTACCATGCTTTCTGTGATACGATTATATCTATACATTTACAAGGAAGATCATTTTTCACCACCAAAGTTAATGATGAAGACATTGAAGAATTCTATCAGCTTCTTCAGTCTGAAATGATCAAATATGCAGTCAAGATGTATTGATAGTTAATGGTGATTTGAATACAAAAGTTGGAAACAAAGAGGAAGGATCAATAGTTGGAAAACATGGTCTTGGTGTAGAAATGGAGCTGGAAGTCACATGATAGAATTTGGCAAGACCAATGAATTATTCACAGTAAATACCTTAGTTCAACAAGATAAATGGCAATTTTACATGTGGGCCTTGCCAGATAGAATACACAGGAATCAAATTTACTACATTGGCGGGAAGAGATGATGGAGCAGCTCAATATGATCAGCTAAAACAAAGCAAGGAGCCAACTATAGAATAGACCATCAAGTCTTCAAATACAAATTCAGGCTAAACTTGAAAAAAATTAAAACAAACCCATGAGAACCAAAATTGTTGTTGTTGTTGTTGTCAGGTGCCATCGAGTCGGAACCGACTCATAGCGACCCCATGCACAGCAGAACGAAACAATGTCCGATCCTGGACCAACCTC
>NW_006408934.1:1454775-1455845 GCF_000296735.1 Chrysochloris asiatica | reverse complement strand
TGCATTTGAATTGTGTTGATAAAGAATACTGAAAATAACATGGAGTGCTAGAAGAACAAATCTGTCTTGGAGTAACTATAGCTAGAATACTCCTTAGAAGGGAGGAATGTTAGACTTTGTATCACATACTTTGGACAGGTTATCAGTAGGGACCAGTCTTTGGAAAAGAATATCATGCTTAGTAGAATAGAAAATCAATGAAAAAGAGGAAGACTCTCTCCCCCAATAAGATGGATTGACACAGTGGCAGCAACAACGGGCTCAAGCATCATAGCAATTGTGAGGATGACACAGAGATGAGCAGTGTTTTGTTCTTCTGAGCATAGGTCCACTACTAGTCAGACCCCACTGGAGACCACCAAACAACAACAACATTAATAGTTCATTGTTTTTTATGTCTAAGCAATATTCCATTGTTTGATCATAAAACAAAACCCCACTGCCATTGAATTGATTCCAACTCATTGTGACCCTATGCAGAAATCTGTCTTGGAGTAACTATAGCTAGAATACTCCTTAGAAGTATTCTAAAGATCCATAAATCTTTATGGGAGCAGATAGTTTTATCTTTCTGCCATGGAGTAGCGGATAGGTTTGAATCACCAACCTTGTGGTTAGTATCCCAACACCTAATCCACAGACTCACTAGAGATTTTTATTGTATGGATATAGTACCTGAGTGGCACTGTCGGATAAGTACTGAACCACAAAGTTAATTTGAACTGCAAAGTTGGCAGTTCAAACTCATCAGCCATTCCTTGGAAACCCTTTTCAAGGTCGCTATGATTTGGAATCAACTACAGGGCACCAAATAACAACAACATAGTACCTTTTATTTATAAAGCCATAAATTGATGAAGATTTGGGTTGTTTCCACCTTTTGGCTATTATGCATAATTCTGCTATAAACATTCATGTACAGGTTTTGTTTGAATACTTATTTTCAAAACTATTTATAATGACTAGCAGTAGAAATAGTGTGATGAGTCATATGATAATTCTTTATGAAGATGTTTTTCCAAAGGGGATGAACCATGGTAGTTGTTGTTGTTGTCAGGTGCCATTGAGTC
>NW_006408934.1:1431485-1452025 GCF_000296735.1 Chrysochloris asiatica | reverse complement strand
CTGGAACAGCTGAGTGTCTTGATCCAGAATACAATGTATTTCTGGATTCCCTTCAAATTCCCCAGCTGTTCTGACTCATAGTGATCTGTAGAGGATTTCTGAGGCTGAAAATCTTTACAGGAGCAGAAAGCCTCCTCTTTTTCCTGCAGAGCAGCTGGTTGGTAGATTCAAACTGCTGATCTTTCAGTTAGCATCCCAATGTGTAACCCACAACATGATCAGGGCTCCTTGACTGCACCATATCCATCCACAATATATGAGGATTCACATTACTTCATACTTCTCACCAGCACTTGCTATTTTCTGTCTTATTTATTATAGCCATCTTAGTAGGTATAAAGTGGCATCCCATTGTTGTAATGTCATATCTCTTTTAGTCTACAGGTCAGTTTTCTTTTTAGTGTAAATTTCCATTCTAGAAGGAATGGACCAATAGAATCAATAGTGTTTTTATTATTTGAATCAACTCAATGGCAATGACCATATTTTTGTTTTTTTCTGAGGTCATGTCAAAATCTTGACAGGCATGCGTAGTACAAAAGATGGTGGGTCAGGAACTAGGCTTTCTGGTCAATGAAGTATCATACCACTTACTCGTGAGTCAATCATGAGCTTGGTTAATAGGGTCAGTATGTGTACACATTAATCTCTACCCTCACTACTGTCTGCTGCTGTTGGGCTGCTTTCAATTCATAGCAACTCCTAGTGATAAGGAGTAGAACATCTTCATAGTGGTTTATGTTCAACCATTTCAAGAGGTAGCACGTTATCAATAACCAATGATCCTGAAGGAAGAAGTCTAAGCTGTACTGAAGGCATTGGTGAAAAGCAAGTTTTCAGGTATTGCTAGAATACAAATTGAAATCTTTCAACAAATTGATACAATACTGAAAATGCTCACTTAATCTATGTCAAGAAATTTAGAAGGTAATTATCAACCGATTGGAAGAGATCCATATTTGTGCACATTACAAAAGAAAGGTGACCCAACGGAACATGGTAATCATTGAACAATATCATTAATATCAAATGCAAGTAAAATTTGCTGAAGATAATTAAAAAACAATTGCAACAGGACATTGACAGAGGACTGTCAGAAATTCAAGTCAGATTCTGAAGAGGATGTGGAAATACAGCTAACATTGCTGATGTTAGAATGATCTTGACTGATAGCAGAGAACATCAGAAAGATGTTTACTTGTGCTTTATTGACTATGCAAATGCTTTTAACCTGTAGACACAAAGAGATATGACAACAATGAGACGATAAGCTATGGATAACATTGTGAAGAATGAGTATTACAGAACACTTGATTGTGCTCACAAGGACTCTGTACATAGACCAAGAGACAGTTGTTAGAACAAAACAAGGGGATACTGAATGGTTTAAAATCAGGAAAGGTTTACACCAGAGTTGTATCCTTTCTCCATATTTACCTTCAATCTGTATGCTTGAATGTAATCCGAGAAGCTGGGTTGGAAGAAGACTCATTAATAACCTGTGATATGCAGATGGTACAACTTTGCTTGCTGAAAGTAAAGAGGACTTAAAAAACTTACTGATGAAGATCAAAGATGTCAACCTTCAGTATTTATTGCACCTAAGGAGCTCTGTTAGTGTAGTGGTCACGAGTCAGGCTGTCAACCACAAGGTCAGCAGTTTGAAACTACCAGTGGTTCTGCGGGAGAAACATGAGGCATTCTGCTCCTGCCCGTTAAGATTTACAGCCTCAGAAACCCTGTGCAGGGTCACTATGAGTTGAACTGACTCCACAGTACTTAACAACAATAAGGTAAAGGAAACAAAGACCCTCACACCTGACCAATAAATAACATCACGACAAATGGAGAAAAGATTGAAGTTGACAAAGACTTTGTTTTACTTGGCTCCACCATCAACACTCATTGAAGCAGCAGTGAAGAAGTCAAATGACATATTGCATTAGGCAAATCAGTAGCACAAGACCTCTTTGAAGTGTACAAGAGCAAAGATATCAGTTTGAAAATTAAGATGCACCTGACCTATGCCATGGTATTTCCAATGGCTTCATATGCATGTGAACGTTTGGCAATGAATAAGGAAGACCACAGATGAATTGATGAATTTGAATTACGGTATTGGAGAAGAATATCAAAAGTACCAAAACTACCAGAAGAACAAGCAAATCTGTGCTGCAGGAAGTATAGCAAGAATGTTCCTTAGAAGCCAGGGTGATGAGACTTCATCTTTCATACTTTGGACAGGTTATTAGGAGGGAGCAGTCCTTGGGAGTTCTGGTGTTAGATATTGTGGGATAAAGCACTGGATTGCAAGGTCGGTTTGAACCAAAAGGTCGGTGGTTCAAACTCACCAGTTGCTCTTTGGAAACACTATACAGGGTTGCTATGAGTGGGAACCGAATTGACAGTAATTAACAACAACAGTCCCTGGAGAAGGGCATCACGCTTGGTAAAGTGGAGAGTCAGCGAAAAAGAGGAAGACCCCCATGAGATGAATTGGCACAGTGACAGCAGCAATGAGCTCAAACATAACAATTGTGAGGATGGTGAAGGACTGAGCAGTATTCTATTCTGTTGTACATAGACTTGCTATGAGTTGGAACCAACGCGGTGGCACCTAACAATAACAACAATCTTTATGGGAGCAGTCAGATATTTCTCCTACAGAGATAATGGGTAGGCTTGAACTGACAACCTTTTGATTAGGCTCCAAGTCCTTAACTGTTGGATCACCAAGGATCCTTGTAAACCACCTACAACCCTTAGGACACAGAAAACTTGTGAGAAAGCTTAGGGTTCTATAAGTATAGAGGCACTGTGCAATCATTTTTTGCTTTGTTCTGCCATGACCCTAGTGTGTGCATTGATATCTGCGCCTGGGTCATTTCTCTCCACCACCATGTTATTGATAAGTGCTGTCGAATAGATTCTGACTCATAACTACCCTGTATAGGGTTTTCCAAGGAGCAGCTAGAGAATTTGAACCATGACCTTGCAGTTCACACCAACCTTGTGGTTGAGTCCTTGTCTTTTATTGTTCTCTTTATTTCTTTTAGTTCTAAAGGAATTTAACTTGAAGGAAATCCTTTTCCCTTCATTTTTTCCCCACCAATAAACTTCCCACTCACAATTCTGGAGCTTAATATTGTGGAAACAAAAGCCAAGAAAGCAAGTATTTAATAGGCAACTCATATTTTTTTCAGTGTTCTATCATCTATTTTCTCTTCAACAAGTAAAGAGACTATACTTGTTTGGTGGTGGGAAGCTGAACACTTTAGGGTAAGATAAACACTAATTGTCTATTTTAAATGGTGCTACACAGGAAGCTTCTTTATTCCTAAAAGCAGGAGAAAAACAACTAAAGTCACTGTCTCACAATGTTAACTAACTACATGTAAATTTCCTAATCGAATTTTCACAACCTTCAGGACAGGTGTTATCAGCTACATTTTCTATTGGATAAAGTAGGGTTGTGAGATATAGTAACATAAATCAGTTGCTGTCAAGTCAATTCTGACTCATGGTAACCCATGTATGTTAGCATATTCCTTAGAGTTTTCAAGGACTGATTTTTTTTGCATTAGATTGACTTGCCTTTTCCCCCATGTGTCTCTGGTGGGCTTTAATGGTTAAAAATCGAGTACATTAACCACTTGCACCACCTAGGGACTCCAAGTAACGTCTTTCACTACCACAGAGCCAGTTCTAACTCATAGTGACTCTATAGGGTTTCTAAGGCAGCCAAACTTTTCATGAACAGGCAGCCTCATCTTTTTACCTCTGAGGGGTTAGTGGGTTTGAATTATTAGCAGCCCAACATGTAACCCACTATACCATTAGGGCTCCTTCAAGTACATGTTGTTGTTATTATGTGCCATCAAATATGTTCTGATTCATAGAGACCCAGGTTGTAATCTTTTCAGAAGCATAAAGCCTCACCTTTCTTATTGCAACATATTGGTGGTGGTTATATGTCATGGAATTCATTGCGATTGTGACTTATAGCAATCCAGTGTAGGATTTTTGAGGCTGTAAATCTTTGCTGCTGACCTTGTGTTTAGAAGTCCAACTCATAACTCAATACAATACCGGAGCTCCTTAAGTAGGCAGGCATAAATATTGGTTGAATTAAATGAACATGACCAGGGCTACATAGCGATGAAGATTAAAACTGGGAGTCAAACTCTAAAACTCATGTTCTCACTATTTAAAATTTGAACTTATTTGAGAGTTTGAGCCTAAATGTACCAGAATATCAGATTTAGTATCATTAGTTCTTCTTTTTCTGCTGAAAACATAGGTGCACATTGTACTATAGACTCAAACCTGAGACTTTTCGTGTTCCGCTTGTTGATATTGCTAAGTGCCCATCGAGTTGGTTCAAACTCATGTTGTTATTGTTAGGTGCCATAGAGTAACTACCAACTCATAGGGACATAGCACAAGTAAACGAAACACTGCTTGGTCCTGCACCAACCTTACAATCTTTGCTATGCTTGAGCCCACTGCTGCTGCCACTGTGCCAAGCCATTTGATTAGGGGTCTTCCTCCTTTTTTTAACCTTCTACTTTACCAAGCATGATGTTCTTCTCCATAGACTGATCCCTCCGGACAATGACTGGAGCATGCTGGCTGTACTTCTTTCAACATAGATGTGCTTGTTCTTTTGGCAGCCCATAATACTTTTAATATTCTCTTCCAACACCATAACTCAAATACATCCATTCTTCTATGTCTTTCTTATTCACTGTCCAACTTTCACATGCATCTGAGGATACCGAAAATTCCATGGCTTGGATAGGCACACCTTAGTCCTCAAACTGACATCTTTGCACTTCAACACTTTAAAGAGGTCCTGTGCAACAGATTTGCCTAATGCAATATGTCCTTTGATTTCTTGACTGCTGCTTCCATTAGTGTTAAAGTCTGTGACAACTTCAGTCTTTCCTTCATTTATCTTGACATTATTTATTGGTCCAGTGCCAAGGATTTTTGGTTTCTTTACACTGAGGTGCAAACAATAATACCAAAGGCTGTGGTCTTTGATCTTCATCAGAAAGTATTTTTAGTCCTCTTCCCTTCAGCAAGCAAGGGTGTATCATTTTCACATCACAGGTTGTTAATGAGTCTTCCTCCAATGCTGATGCCAGGTTCTTCTTAATATAATCCAAATTAAAGATTGAATAAGTATGGTAAAATAATACAACCCTGGCACACACTATTCCTAATTTTAAACCATTCAATATTCCTTGATCTGTTCTAACAACTGGTCTATGTACAGGTTCCTCATGAACACAATTAAGTGTTCCAGAATACTTATTCTCCACAATGTTGTCCATGGCTTGTCATGATTCACACAATCGAAAGTCTTTGTGTAGTCAGTAAAGCACAGTAAACATCTTTCTGGTAATCTCTGCTTTCAACTAAGATTCATCTGATGTCAGCAACAGTATCCCTCATTCCACATCCTTGGCTGAATCCTGCTTGAACCTCTGGCAGTTATCTGCCAATGTATAGTTGCAGCTATTTTTGAATCGTCTTCAGCAAAATTTTATTGCATGCAATATTAATGATATTGTTTTATGATTCTGGCATTCTGTAGGGTCACCTGCCTTTGGAATGGGCATATATATGGATCTTTTCCAATCAGTTGGCCAGGTAGCCATCTTCAAAATGTCTTGGCATAGATGAGTGAGTACTTGTCAAGATAAATGAAGGAAAGACTGAAGTTGTCACAGACTTTAACACTAATGGAAGCAGCAGTCAAGAAATCAAAGGACAGATTGCATTAGGCAAATCTGTTAAAATATTTCAATTCCCAGTGTCTTGTTCTTTGCCAATACCTTCAAAACACTTTGGACTTCTTCCTTCTGTATCATTGGCTCTTGATCACATGTTACCTCTTGAAATGATTGAACATTGACCTTTCTTTTTTGTATAGTGACTTCATGTATTCCTTCTATCTTCTGTTGCTTTCTGCGTTATTCAATATTTTGCTGAGAGAATTCTTCAACATTGAAAGTGAAGGCTTGAATATTTTCTTCAGTTCCCTCAGCTTGAGAAATGTTGAGCATGTTCTTCCCTTTTTGTTTTCAAAATCAAGGTCTTTGTATATTTTGTGATAATATTTGACTTTCCCTTCTCAAATGTCCTTTGAAATTTTCTATTCAGCTGTTTTACCTCTTAATTTTTAATATTTGCGTTAGCATTTCTATGCTGTAGAGCAAGTTTCAGAGTCTCTTCTGACATCCATTTTAGACTTTTCCTTCTTTCTTGTATTCTTAATAACCTTTTGCTTTCTTCCTATATGATGTTCTTGATGTCATCCCATAACTCTTCTGGTCTCTGGTCTTTAGTGTCTAATGTATGAAATCTTCTTCAGATGATCTCTAAATTCAGGTGGAATATGTTCAAGGTCATATGTTGGCTCTCATGGACTTATTTTAATTTTCTTTAGCTTCAGCCTGAACTTGCATGTAGCAATTGATGATGGTCTGTTCCACAGTCTGCCCCTGGCCTTGTTTTTGATAATGCTATGGAGCTTTTCCACAGATGTAGTTTATTTGATTTTTGTGTATTTCATCTAGTGAGGTTCATGTGTAGAGTCGTGTTTTATGTTGTTTAAAAAAGGGATTTGCAATAAACAAATCATCAGTCTTGCAAAGTTCTATAGTGCGATCTCCAGCATCATTTCTATCACAAATGCCATATTTTCCAACTAGTGATCCTTCCTCTTTGTTTCTAACCTTTGCATTCTAATTGTCAGTAACTATCAATTAATCCTGATTACATCTTTGGTCAATTTCACATTGAAGAAGTTGGTAGAATTCTTCAATTTCATCATCCCTTGCTTTATTGGTTACTGAGTGAATTTGACTAATAGTGGTATTAACTGGTCTTCTTGTAGATATTTGGATATTATCCAAACACAGTCCCTATATAGCCACCCTGTATAGCTTTTCCAAGGAGCAACACGTGGGTTTGAACCGCTGACCTTTTGGTTAGCAACCCTATACTTTTAATACAGTGCCACACCAGCATTCCATTTTCTGCTTCTTGCTGTTGTTGTTGCTAGGTACCTTAGAGTCATATTCAACCATAGTGACCTTATGTACAACAGAATGAAACACTGCGTGGTCCTGCATTATACTCACAATTGCGGCTATATGCTTGAATCCATTGCATTGACATTGTGCTAATGCATCTCCTTGGGGAGCTCCATCTTTATCACTGACCCTCCACTTTACAAAGCTTGGTGTCCTTCTCTAGGGAGTGATCCCTTCTGTTAATATGTTCAAAGTATGAGAGACTAAGTCTTTTCATCCTGACTTTTTAAGGAGCATTTTGATTGTTTCATGTTCTGTTTAAAGCCTCAAAAAGTATTACTGTGTGTAAAACTATGAAACTACAATGGCTTAATTTATGGAAGGCATCATCTGGACAGGTAGTAAAGAGAAGGTACTGAATTGTGCCTTTAGAGGAATAGTTATTCTTGTTACTGATAACTATTCCTTGTTCTTGTTGTTGTTGTTAGGTGCCATTGAGTCAATACTGACTCATAGTAACTCTATGCACAACAGGTCGAAACATTGCCCAGTCCTGGGCCAACTTCACAATTGTTGCCACGCTGGACCCCATTGATACTGCCATTTTGTCAATCCATCTCATTGGGCTTCTTCCTCTTTTTCTCTGAACCTCCACATCACCAAACATGATATCCTTCTCCAGCGGCTGGTCCCTCCTGACAATAGGCCCGAAGTATGAGAGATGAAGTTTGGCCATCCTGGCCTCCAAGGAGCACTCTGGTTGCACTTCTTCCAATATGGATCTGTTGGTTCTTTTGGCAGCCCATGGCACTTTCATATTCTCCTCCAACACCATGACTCAAAATCAACAATTCTTCTATGGTCTTCCTTATTCACTGTCCAGTTTTTGCATGCATATGAGGTTATTGAAAATACCAAGGCTTGGGTCAGGCACACCTTAGTCCTAAAGCTAATATCTTTGCTCTTCAACACTTTAAAAAGGTCTTGTGCAGCAGATTTGCCTAATGTAATACATCATTTGATTTTTGACTGCTGCTTCCATGAGTATTGGTTGTTGATCCAAGAAGAATGAAGTCCTTGACAACTTCAATATTTTCTCCATTGATAAGAATGTTGTTTATTGGTCCTGTAGTGAGAATTTTTATGTTCTTTACATTGAGATGCAATCCATACCAAAGGATGTGTTCTTTGATTTTCATCAGTAAAAATTTTAAGTCCTCTTCACTTTCAGCAAGCAAGGTTGTATGATCTGCATATCACAGGTTGTTAATGAGTCTTCCTCCAATCCTGATGCCACATTTTTCTTCATAGAACCCAGCTTCTCTGATTATTTGCTCAGCATAAAGGTTGAATAAGTATGGTGAAAGAATGCAACCCTGTCGCACATTTTTCTTAATTGTAAACCATTCAGTGTTCCCATGTTCTGTTTGAACAACTGCCTCTTGTCCATGTACAGATTCCTCATGAGCACAATTAAGTGTTCCAGTGTGTTCATACTTCGCAATGTTGTCCATAGCTTGTCATGATCCACACAATCAAAAGCCTTTGATAGTCAATAAAGCACAGGTAAACATCTTTCTGGTATTCTCTGCTTTCAGCCAAGATTCATCGGACCTCAGCAATGATATCCCTCATTCCATGTCCTCTTCTGAATCCAGCTTGAACCTCTGGAATTTCTCTGTCAATGTATGGTTGCAGCCATTTTTTATTATCTTTAGCAAAACTTTACTCACATGGGATATCAAAGAGATTGTCCCATGATTTCCGCATTCTGTTGGGTCACCAATCAGTTGACCAGATAGTTGTCTTCCAAGTTTCTTGGCATAGATGAGTGAGTGCCTCAGTGCCACCTCATTTTGTTGAAAGATTTCAATTTGTATTCTATCAATTCCTGGTGCCTTGTTCTTTGCCAATTCCTTCAATGCATCTTGGACATCTTTCTTCAGTATCGTTGACTTTTGTTCATACACTACCTCTTTAAAAGGTTGAATATCAACCATTTCCTTTTGGTACAGTGAATCTGTATATTCCTTCCATTTTCTTTTGATACTTTCTGCATCATTCAATAATTTGCCCAGAAAATCCTTCAATAATGGAAGTCAAGGCTTGAATTTTTTCTTCAGTTTCCCAGCTTGAGAAACGCTGAGCACGTTCTTCCCTTTTGGTTATCTGACTCCAGATCTTTGACCATTTCATTGTAATATTTGACTTTGTTTTCTCGAGATGGCCTTTGAAATTTTCTGTTCAGCTCTTGTACCTCCTCATTTCTTCCATTTGCTTTAGCATCTGTACGCTGGAGAGCAAGTTTCAGAGTCTCTTTTGACATCCATTTTGATCTTTTCCTTCTTTCTTGTCTTGTTAATGACGTTTTGCTTTCTTTTTCTATGATGCTCTTGCTATCATCCCACAACTCTTCTGGTCTTTCAGTCTTTAGTGTTTAATGTATCAAATCTGTTCTCAGATTACCTCTAAATTCAGGTAGGATATATTCAAGTTCACATTTTGGATCTTGTGGACTTGTTTTCATTTTCTTCAGCTTCTGTTTGAATTTGCATAGGAGCAATTGGTGGTCTATTTCACAATCTGCCCCTGGACTTGTTTTGACTGACTATATGGAACTTTTCCGTTGTCTCTTTCCACAGACATAGTTAATTTGATTTCTGTGTATACGTCTGGTGAGGTCCATGTGTATAATAATCTCTTATGCTTTGTAAAGAAGGTATTTGAAATGAACAAATCCTTGGTTTTATGAATTCTATCATGGGATTGCCAGCATCATTTTTATCACCAAAGCCATATTTTCCAACTCCTGATCCTTTTTCTTTGTTCCCAATCTTTGCATTCCAGTCCAGTAATGATAGATACATCTTGATTGTATGTTTGATCAATGTCAGATTGAAGAAGTTGGTAGAGTTCTTCTAGTTCATTCTCACTGGCTTTAGTGGTTGATGCATAAATTTGAATAATAGTGGTATTAACTGATTTTCCCTGTAGGCACAGCAGTTAACCATGTGGTTTTCAAATTCAAAATGGCCAATACCAGTCCATTTCAGCTCACTAATGCCTAAGATATCGATGTTTATGAGTTCCATTTCATTTTTGACAATTTCCAATTTTCCTAGATTCATACTTCTACATTCCATGTTCTGATTATTAATAGATATTTACATCTATTTCTCTTCATTTTGAGTTGTGCCCCATCAGCAAATGAAGGTCCCACTAGCTGTACTCCCAAGGGCTTTAACCATTCGTGTCATCAAGGTCAACTCTACTTTGAGGAGTCAGCTCTTCTCCAGCTGCAGATTGAGTGCCTTCAATCTAAGGGGCTCATTTTCTGGCTCTATATCTGACAGTGCTTCTCTGCTATTCATAAGGTTTTCAGTTACTAAATATTTGGAAGTAGTTCATCACTCCTTCTTCCTAGTCTGCCTTCATTTGGAGGCTCATCTGAAACCTGTCCACCATGGGTGACCCTAATGGGATATAAACTATCAGTGGCATAGCTTCCAGAATCACAGCAACTCACAAGCCACCACAGTGCAAAAAACTGACAGATGAATGGTGGTTGTGTTCCCGACTATTCTGAAATGTTTATCAGCCTCTGTTCTCCCAAGAATTGTTGTTAACTAAGCTGTGTCCAGAGACATTTGCCTTAGAGATTATACCTTTTCTTGGATGCTGACCTCACCCATACAGAGACAAGGTTAAATTGGCAAGCAGGTTAATTTGCATTTAAATATGCTGCTTTTTCTTCAGATTCTTTTGTTCCATTTGGAATCATAGCTCTCTTTTACCTGTGTATTTTTCCTGATTAAACTGTTCCCCCAAAGCAGCTATCAGTCATTGATATTTTCATTAATTTTTCTAAATTTATCAGTCATGGATTTTTATCTTTAGGAACTTTTTATTTGCAAAAAGCTTTCTTCATTTACAAAAAAAAATTTAGCTATAGTTGAGCAGACTAGCTTATGGGTTGGCTTTCTAAAAATGGGGTTTAAATTGGGCATAATGGAGAATGCTAACATTTATAGTGGTGATGGCTATGTGCCGTGGAGTCAGTCCCGACACATAGCAACCCTGTACAGGGTTTCCAAGGCTGTAAATCTTTATGGAAGCAGAAAGCCTCATCTTTCTCCCACGGAACAGCTGGTAGTTTTGAACTGCTGACCTTGCGTTTCGCAGCCCTATTCGTAACCACTACACTAACAGAGCTCCTTAAACATTTATAGAACACTTAATTATATGCCAGGTCAGAGCTAATGATTTATATAACTAAACTTCAAAAAGTTTGTGGTAAAATTCCATCATCTTTAAATTCTACTTTTCCATGAACTTTTGGAATCTGTCTTTAATATATTATGTCACTTAATAAACATAGTAGTAGTCCTTATTGTTTCTCTTATATGTTGTAGAGTTAGTTCTGACTCATAGAAACCCTATATAGGGTTTCCAAGAAGCACCTGGTGATTTTGAACCATCTACCTTTTGGTACAAACCAACTTTGAGGTCGAGTACCTATCATATAGTGCCACATTAAGACTCTAGATGTTGGTAATATTTTTATCATGCTATTTTTGTTATTGTTTTTAGATACTATTTAGTTGGTTTCAACTCATAGTGACCCTACATACAAAATGAACAGAATACTGCCCATTCCTGAGCCATACTCACAATCATTCTTTTGTTTAAGTGCATTGTTGTAACTACTGTGTCAATCCATTTCATTGAGGGTCTTCCTGTTTTCTGTTGACCCTCTACTTTACCAAGCATAATATTCTTCTAGGATCTGGTCCTCTTTGATAACGTGTTCAAATTCTCTGAGGTGAAGTTGTGCCATCTTTGTTTCTGAGGAAAGTTCTAGCTGTAATTCTCCCAAGGCAGATTCGCGTCTTCTTCTGCTAGTCCTTCATCAACACCATGGTGTAGTCAATATTTTTCATCAACACCATAATTCAAATGTGCTAGTTCTTCTTCAGTCTTCCTCATTCCTTGCTCATACTTATTCATTATTCATGCTATTTTACAGGTGAAGAATGGAGACTTAGCAAACTTATTTTCCCAAGGTGGTTGTTGTTAGTTGCTACTAAGTCATCTCCTATTCATGGTGACCTTATCTATTATAAAACTAAATTTTGCACATTTTCATGATCATTGGTCTGAAACAATTGTGTCTAATGTATCATTCTATCTCAATGAGTGTTTCCCTTGTTTTCATTGGCTATGTATCAAATATAATGCCCTTTTCTAATAATTGGTCTTTTGTCATTACATACCTAAAGTAAGCAAGCTGAAATCTCACTATGCTTACTTCTAAGGAACATTCTGGTTTACTTCTTCTAATACTGATTTGTTCATTCTTTTCACAGTCCATGGTATATTCAATAGGCTTTACTAACATCACATTTGGAAAACTGTGGTGTTCCAAGGTTATTGTTGTTGTTAAGTGCCATCAAGTTTGTTCCAACTCATCGTAACCCAGTATAATATTTCCAAGGAGCATCTGGTGGATTTGAACCTCCAATCTTGTGGTTAGCAGTCTACTATTTATCGTACAGTGTCACATCAAGGTTACTTGGTTAATAATTGTTGGGCTAGAATTTTACCTTAGGATTTTATTACTCCTGGGTTCATTATTTGTCTATTTGTTCATTTCAGGCTCATACCTGAATTTTGCCCTTGAAAACTGGTGAATCCCTAGGATAGAAAGAATTGTTATTTTGTGGAAGAGGTGCAGTAAGCACCTATCTGTGGAATATCATTTAAAAGAGAATAGATAAGCTGATAGCCTACACCAGCCATGTCCTCATTTACCCTGAGACCAAAAAACTAGATGGTGCCTGGCAACCACTACTGATTGTTCTAACGTGGGTCACGATAGCTGTTCCCAGTAACAGTATAGGGATAAAAAATGTAGAACAACAACAACAACAAAATGTAAAGTCCAAACTAACTGGATCATCTTAAATCAGAGACTTCCCTGAGATTCTAACCCTGAGACACTTTTTAAATTTGAACTGAAACTGTCTCCTGAGATCACCCTTTAGGAAAATAGAGTGGCACACAAAATAAAGGATATTTCTCATAGGAATGGAAGTATATTAAAACACATCTGTATTAGACTAAAAAGTCAACATTTACTCTAAAGCAAAGATGAGAAGTTAAGGGAGCAGAAAAACTAGATTACAGAAAATGGAACAATGGAACAATTAAAGACAATGTTAACAGATTGTGAAAAGCATAACTAATGTCACTGAACAATTTGTGTGGCAATTGTGAAATGTAAACTTAACTTACAATGTAAACTTTAACCCAAAACACAATAAAATATTATTTTTTAAAAAGAGGATAGATAGGTTCCTATTCTAAAATATCATTAACCCTAAATTCTCACTTTCTCAATGGATTATTTACATTCTTTGGGGCCAGAAGACATTTGGATTCCAAGAGTTCAGATTCCCAGGTGCTTGTATGTATGTATGTATGTGTAGCACTTATTAGCTACCATCTTGCCTTTAGCCATTGACAGCCAGATAGTTTCCATTTCAACTGTGATTAATTCATGAACCAGACCTGAAGAAATGGTATACTGATAAATCCTACTTCTGGGGCAAGAAGAGGTAGAAGGTGGTAGAGGTTGAAGAACATGGGTCTAGAGAGTGAAAGCAAAACCTTGGAGAAACCTTTGGACAAGAGTGTCTTTATCACACCAGTATCCATGTGTACTCTAGCTCTCTACTCATATCTTCGTAACTTAACAATTCTTCACTTCCCCAGGGAAAGAAGCATCACTTTCCTCCTGATCTTGGCACAAGTCCAATAGCTTAGTCTCACCCTCTAATTGATTCTCTGTGTGTGTGTGTGTGTGTGTGTGTGTGTGTGTGCATTTTGGAACTAGGTATCGTAGTCAAGTGACACAAGTATTCTAACTGCCTATGCATGGGTCACCTACCTTTTGGTTCAAACTGATCTTTTGGTCCAGTGCATTATCCTGCAGTGCCCCCACCAGGACTCTGGTGATTAGGGTTGGTTATTTCCATATACTGAAGTGATTTCGAGTATAAGAGATGTTTCCCAAAGGACAACTAAAGAAAGAGGGATGATTGTTGGACAGTCAAAAACAATAGAAATCCTCTTTTTTTCCAACACATGATTTTAGGACAAATGGAATTGAAGGGTCTACAGCGAATGATCCTGTGGTTTAGACTAATTGGGTCATCTCAGTTTGTAACATCAAATAGTTCTTTGCCAGGTGAAACCTATTCACTCCCATTCTTGTTGCTTATTTGCTCCTCTTGGTCACTGTCATATCTTTTCTGCCCTTATGCCTTAGGCTGCTAACCTCTTACACTTTTTCTTTCAATCAAAGTTTGAGATTATCAGAGTGATCTAACTTAGTATCTAAATGTCAAAATGGACAGGGAAGGTATGGTATGAGACATTTTAGGTGATTTCACATTGTTAGCTGGTTTCATGTGTCTATCAATATTTAGTTATAATTTAAGTGTGAGTGTGGAACTTGACATCCTCTGGGAATAAAGAATGTCACCCTGTGTCTGCTAAATTGGATCAACTGTGGGGATTCAAGGACCTTTGTGAGTTCAGGCTGCCCCTTCCATTCCTAGTGCAATTCTAAGAATGACTCAGGTCTCTAAATCCCCCAAACTCAACTCCAGTCTTGAAAATCCCACTTCTCCCTATTTACCATCATCACAATTAGCATAATGTGAAGCATTCCAGCTACACTTTAGAAATTCAGCCTTCAGGGAAACAGAAGAGATTTCCCATGGAGGATCCTCATTTGTAGAATTTTCTGTTTGCCTTGACTGGCAAAGCCCCAGTGTAAAAAACCTTCTTTTTATTATGGTTAGTTACTGATGATAATATATGACAGTCAATGCTGTTTGCTATCTATTTTAATTAAAAAATATTTTGAACTGACTCCCTGAAGAGTCTGTATGACACACACACACAAAACCCCCACACAATTTCATAAACCTAATAAACAACTAAACAAATACATGCCTTTGTGCATTGATACCGCTTGAAATTTTTATATTTTCATAAGTTTGCTCTCTATGCTTGCAAAGACAGTTAGTTATTTGTACTTATTTGTGCATGAATAATTCCTCCAGTTTCCTTGGAAGTAAAGCCAAAAGCAGACATTGGCTGCTTCTCTGCACATTTCTATGTGTACACAGGGATCTATAAATATGAATGCTTCTACTTTCAGAGTTTGAAAATAAAACGACCAAATATTTTTTGAATGAGACTTGTCTTGCTTTTAATTTATAACAGCTCTCTGGAAAACATGCTAATAAAACCAGCGCATCAATCACATGGATTCTTTGGAAACATCATTATAATTAGTCCTTTCAAGAAGGGAACAAAACTGTATTGGAATTCTTAATTTGAAATACAATGAAGCCAAATACCTAATTAGAGTGATGCAATATACTCTTTCTTGGATTTTTTGGCAAGACATTGTTTTATACCTTTGTTCCTCTTCAGCAACCATAATTGTCTTGGCATAAGCCTAACCAGGTAGGTGGAAAACCTCCTATGTGGGTATTTTTTGTTCTTCTGGACAATAAAATTAGAATAGCCTAACCAGTGGGCTGGTAGCGTAGTGGATACGAATCAGGCTGTGAACCGGAAGGTCAGCAGTTCGAAACTACCAGCTGTTCCACCGGAGACAGATGAGGCTTTCTGCTCTCGTAAAGATTTACAGCCTCGGAAACCCTGTACAGGGCTGCTATGAGTCGGAATTCCGACTCCACGGCACACAGCCACCACCACCACCAACCAGTGGTCTGCTTAGAGGACTACCCTTGAAAAGTTAGAAGGAGTCTCTCCTCAGACAGGCTTCAGACAGAATTTCGGTCTCTTTTCCTTTCTCTCCACCTCCAGGATAATTGGTGTTCTTGAATCCTCCCGTCCTGCCAGTTTGGAATCCCTTCTTGCTCAAGGAAGGATCGATGGGTGATCAATTTACACATGAACGTGCACTTTCAGAGCAAAAGGAACATTTGGGAAACCTGGGAAGACTGCAAGAGGAAACTCCTTGAAATATTTGAGCTAGAACTCCTACCCTCTTTCAGGGATGTTTGTTTCTTAAGCATTGTCTATAAATATGGAATAAAATAATTCATCCCAGTGAAAGGAATTTCTTTGTGATCAGGCTGGTGGAAAATATTCGTGCATTGGGAGTCCTTCCCTGGGAGAAGAAAACCTAGAAGAATAAAAACACAGCCAATATTTGGCACTTCCTAATAACAACTCCACTGTGAGTTAATGCGCCAGACTGCAAAGCTGTTTGAACTGCAAGGTCGGTGGTTCAAGCTCACCAGTCGCTCCTCAGAAACCTTATACAGGGTCGCTATGGGTCAGAACCGACTCGATGCCACTTAACTACAACAACAACAATGGCAACTCCAAGCTCAAACTCTAGCCCTGATGGCTAGAGGTTAAAGCACCTGATTTAATGACTATCTTGAGGAAAAAGTTGTTCTGACTGGTTGGATTAGGCTTCTCTCCACTTCTTGATTTGTCTCTGAAGCATGAAAGGAGCTTTTTACCATACAGTTTAATTTCATCTTCACAAGATCTAAAATGCATCTCATTAAGTTGGAATGTTGATTCTCACTCATTACCATAGCTTCCTAATTAAGGCTTAAATTCTGAATGATGGGGACTGAAAGGGAAAAGCAAATCACTGGGAATATTTGCACTTGAATTTGATTTATAAGAAACCATTTCTTTAGAGTTCCCTTTGCTATTATTTTTCTTAAATATGTCAAGGTGTTGCAGAAGTTCAAACAGAATTATGTTTAAAGCATGACTTGAAACACAGCAATTATCTTTCCTGTAGAAATTATTTGAAGAGCCATAAATATGCTTTCTTTTATACCAGGTAGCTTTCTCTAGCATTGAGGATAAAGTCTGAATTCAGTTAACATACTCAGAAGTTAACTGAGAGGTTAGAGGGTGAGTCCACCCAGAGACTCTTGGAAAGAATCTACAGAAAAATTTGCTATTGACAACCCTAGGAAACACAGTTCTACTCTGACACACATAGGGTCACCTTGGGTCACAGTTGACTTGATGCCAACTGGTTTGGTTTGATAAACCATGTTACGTCTCTTGAAATCTAGATTTCTGGGTTCTATGGATTTGGAAGAACCATACAGGTATCCTTTTGAACTTTGAGATGTGAAGGAACTGGTATCTAAAAAGCTATTTTTGAGTTAATCAATTCCCTAGATAAGCTAGTAAAACAGTTTTGGTTTGTTCATTGTGCTCTTTTGAAGACTTCTTTTAGTTTTGAGGAATAGGCTCTAAAGTTTGGACTGGGAACTATGAGGTAAAATCAGGAATAATCTTAATTGTTCTTCCAGAAAATGCTACATAAAATTCTTCCTGACCACAAACTGTTTATCAGTTCTATTCTGACCCTTTTTTCATGTAAATACTGATGTGTTTTGTTAAGAGTTGGTTCTGTTTTATAGTGATCCTACATAGGGTTTCCCAGGATTGGGTGGTGAGCTTGAACCACTGACCTTGTGATTAGTAGTCCAGTGCTTATCCTAGAATTCCACAACAGAGTAGGATGTGGGATTAGAATTTTGGAAGTTCTTCATATCTTTGGAAAAATTTTGACTGACATTTTATCCCAATTTTCAAATCGTAGGAGTCCTGGTGTGGTGCTATGGACCTCACTGGATTGCAAGTTCAGTTTGAATTAAGAGGTTGGTGGTTCAAATTCCCAAGCCACTCCCTAGAAACCTTATATAGGATTGTTGTGAGTCGGAACTGATTTGACAGCACTTAATAACAACAACAGCAACAATGTGGTGCTATAGGATTAAAAAAATTTTTAAACCTACCAGCCACTCCTTGGAAACCCTATACAGGTTCCTGTGAGTCGAAAATGATTTGATGACACTTAACAACAACATATGAAAGAAATTCCAATTTCTGTTATTGAGTTAATATGATTTTTGTTTTAAATGTTTTTATTTATTTATTTTTTTTTTACCAAGACCAGTATCTAATACAACCTAACTCTTTAGCCCTATCTTATACCAATTACTGTGAATTCCTTTCAGCACCTATTTTCATTCTACTTTCTCTTGATCCTGTTAATCTGTAGATGCTGTTTCCTTCATCTGGAGCTCTCTGCCCCAATTTTCACCTGACATACTCATATCCACCTATCAAATTTCAACTTAATCATCATGTCCTCTCTTGGACATCAGAAAAGACCATTTCCCTGGTTATTTGTGTCCTTCATATTCTGTCTAACTTCTTACCTCATTCCTTCACATCTGTGTTTATTTATTCAATGTTTTTGTTTGTCACTATAATGTAACAAACTACCCGGAAACAGGTATTGTGGGTTTTTTGGTCATCATTATCAGCTACACTCAGAGCTACACATAACAGCCATTCAATACATATTTACAGGATAAATGCAGGGTAAAGTATTTGCTGCATATAACTTTTAATAAGAATAAAAAATTCCTTAAGACTTCTTTTCTATGCATATACTGAGGCTCTTCATTATTTATTTGTGAGAGTTAGGGAATAAGAAAAGGATAAGCAAATCCACAATTAAAAAAGTATCATTCAATATTGTTGCTGTTGTTAGGTGCCATCAAGTCAGTTCCGACCCATAGCAACCCATAGCACAGCAGAACAAAACACCGCCCAATTCTGGGCCAACCTCACCACCTCTGCCATGCTTGAGTCCATCGATGCTGCCACTTGGCCAATCCATCTCATTGGGGGTCTTCCTCTGTTTCTCTGACCCTCCACCTTACCAAACATGATATCCTTCTCCAGTGACTGGTCCCTCCTGACAATATGTAGAAAGTATGACAGATGAAGTTGGGCCATCTTGGCCTCCAAGGAGCATTCTGGCTGCACTTCTTCAAAATGGATCTTTTGTTTCTCTTGGCATCCCGTGGCACTTTCAGTATTCTCCTCCAACACAATAACTCAAAAGCATCAATTCTTCTATGATCTTCCTTATTCACTGTCCAGCTTTAGCATGCATATGAGGTTATTGAAAATATCATGGCTTGAGTCAGGTGCACCTTAGTCCTCAAGCTGACATCTTTGCTCTTCAACACTTTAAAAAGGTCTTGTGCAGCAGATTAGCCTACTATAACTATCTCAAATAAGTTTCATTTGCTTTCATCTGCTTATGTAAAGATTATAGTTTGGAAACTCTATGAGGCAGTTCTCCTCTGCACTATAGAATTGACTCAGCACTAATGTGGCTTGCTTTCAGGTATGATCTTATGAAATCTCTTAACTGCTCACCATGCTTCCTAGTAGTTACTTTCTATGCTATCAATATAAGCCTAATAATAAAATATTTCAGGAATGGGCTTTGATGTCACATTAATACTCCTCCTTGATGTGGCATTGCAGCTGTGGACTGGACTGCAGACAACAAAGTTGATAGTTCAAACTCACCAGTTGCTCCTTAGAAATCCTATACAGGGCTGCTATGAGTTGTAACTGACTTGATGACACTTAATAACAACAACTTGTTTATGACAAGAAAATTGATCTTATCCTACCACCCTCAACAACTGAAATATTACATTAGGTCTGGATAGAATGGCTCAGAAGCTTTAGCTGGCATGAAGGGGAATCTTAGACTGAATAAAAGTTTTTTAGTCGCTATAATAGTTACCAACAATCATCTGTCAGTTTGTCACACTATGGTGGCTTGCATGTTGCTGTCGTACTGGAAGCTACTCCATTGGTATTTTGAATAATGACATGGCAACCTATGGTGAACAGACTTCAGTGGAGCTTCCAGACTAAGACAGTCTTGGAAGAAGGAGAGGCAGACTACAACTGAATTATTAACCACTGAGAACCTTATGAATAGCAATGAAACGCTGTCAGATAGCACCAGAATACTGACTAGTAAAAAAAGATGAAAGCACCAGATTTATTGTCAGATATAGTATGGAAAGATGAGTCCCTCAGTTGGGAGGCACTCAAAATACAACTGGGGAAATGCTACCACCTCCAAGTAGAGTTGACCACGATAATGTGAATGGAGTAAACCTTTTGGAAAATTCTTTTGCTGATGGGCACAACTAAAAATGAGGAGAAATAGCTGCAAACATCCATTAATAATTGAAACATGGAATGAATGAAATATGAATCTAAGAAAATTGGAAGTTGTCAAAATTTAAATGGAACATATAAACATCAATATCCTAGGAATTACTTTACTGAAATGGGCTGGTATTGATCATTTTGAATCTGAAAATCACATGGTCTACTATGCCTGAAATGACAAATTGAGAAGGAATGGTGTCACATTCATCATCAAAAAGAACATGTCAAGATCTATCTTGGAGTACAATGCTTTCTGTAATAGGGTACTACACATATGCCTACAAGGAAGACCAGTGAATACCATTAAAGCCAGTGATGATGAAATTAAAGAATTCTAACAACTTCTTTAGT
>NW_006408934.1:1404075-1429240 GCF_000296735.1 Chrysochloris asiatica | reverse complement strand
ATTCAGGAGGGATAAATTCAAGATCATATTTTGGCTCTCGTAGATTTGTTTTCATTTTCTTCAGCTTTAATTTGAATTTGCATATCAGCAATTGATGGTCTGTTCCACAGTCTGCCCCTGGCCTTGTCTTCACTGATGATATGGAGCTTTTCCATCTACTCTTTCCAACATAAAAGATGGTAATATACATGGATTTCACCATATTGAGTACACAGAAATAAAACTAGCTACCTCTGTGGAAAGAGATGGTGGAAAAGCTCCCCCATCAGCCAAAACAAGTCTGGGGAAGACTGAGGAGCAGACCATCAATTGCTCATATGCAAGTTTTGGTTAAAGGTGAAAAAAAAACTAAAACATGTCCACGAGAGCCAAAATATGGCTTTGAACATATCCCACTTGAATTTACAAATCATCTCAAAAACAGATTTGATGCTTTAGCTCTTAATGATAGAAAACCCATAAGAGTTGTGGAATGACATCAGGAACTTCACACAGGAAGAAAATAAAAGGTCATTAAGAAGACAAAGAAGAAAGAAAATGCCAAAATGGATATCAGAAGAGACTCTGAAGCTTAGCCTCCATCAGAGAGATACTAAAACAAATGGAAGACATGAGGAGGTAAAAGAATTGAACAGAAACTTTCAAAAGACAGCTCTAGATGACAGAATCAAATATTATAAAGGGAAGAACATGTACAGCATTTCTCAAGCTGAAAGAACTGAAGAAAAAATTGAAATACTGAAGAATTTTTTTGGCAAAGTATTGAGTGATACAGAAAGCATAAAAAAGTAGATTAAAAGGATACACAGACTCACTGTACCAAAAATAAATGATCGATGTTCGACAATTTTAAGAGGTAGCATATGATCAAAGGCAATTATACTGAAAGAAATAGGCCAAGGTGCACTAAAGGCATCGGTAAAGAACAAAGCTCTTGTAATTAATGGAATACAAACTGAAATCTTTCAACAAACTGAAGTGACACTGGAGGCACTCACTCATTTACTTCAAGAAATTTGGAAGACAGCTACCTAGTCAATTGATTGGAAGAGATTCATGTTTGTTTCTATTTCAAAGACAGGTGACCCAATAAAATGCAGAAATTATCAGACAATATCATTAATATCACATGTAAGTAAAATGTTTCTAGAAATAATTTAAAAACTGCTGCAACAGTGAATTGCCAGAGATTCAAACTGGATTCAGACTATGTTGTGGATTGAGGGATATCATTGCTGATGCCAGATGGACCTTGATTAAAAGCAGAGAATACCAGAAAGATGTTTGCCTATGTTTTAATGACTATGCAAAGGCTTTCAACTGTTTGTATCATGACCAGTTAAGGACAACATTGTGGAAAATGAGTATTCTGGAATACTCAACTGTGCTCATAAGGAACCTATACACAGACCAAGTGGCAATCATTTGAGAAGAACAAGGGAAAATGTAATGGTTTAAAATTGGGGAAGTTGTGCACCAGGCTTGTATTTTTTCATCATACTTATTCAATCTGTATACTGAGCATATAATCTTAGAAGCTGGATTATATAAAGAATGTGGCATCAAGATTGGAAGGAAGACTCATTAACAACCTGCAGTATGTAGATGAGACAACTGATTACTGAAAGAGAAAAGAACTTAAAACACTTACTGATGAAGATTAAAGATGACAGCCTTTGGTATGGGTTCCACCTCACTGCAAAGAAAACAAAAATCCTTACCACTGGACAAAGAAATAACATCGTGATAAATGGAGAAAAGTTATCAAAGATTTCATTTTGCTTGAATTAACCATCAACACTCATGGAAGTAGCAGTTTAGAAATCAAACAACCTATTGTATTAGGCAAATCTGCTGGACAATACCTCTTTAATGTGTTTAAGAGCAAAGATGTCAGTTTGAGGACTAAAGTGTACCTGACCCAACCTATGGTATGTTTAATAGCCTCATATGCATGTGAATATTGAATATTGAATAAGGACGAGCATAGAAGAACTGATCCATTTGAATTACGGTGTTAGAGATGAATTTTAAAGCTATCATGGACTGCCAGAATAACAAACCAATCTATGTTGGAAGAAGTACAGCCAGAATGCTTCTTAGAAGCCAAGATGATCAGACTTTATATCTTATGCTTTAGAAATATTACCATAGGGGATCAGTCCCTGGAGAAGGACATCATGATTGTTAAAGTGGAAGGTCAGAGAAAGAGGAAGGCCCCCAACTAGATGGATTGGCACATTGGCAAGAACAGTGGGCTCAAGCATAGCAGCAATTGTGAGGATGGCACAGGACTATGCAGCATTTTCTTCTGTTGTACATAGATCACTATGGTTGGAAATGACTCCACAGCATCTAGAAACAACAACATGGTATTAAGGCTTTATGTCAACTTAATGGGCCAGAATTATCAATGGTTCAGTAGGTGAGAATAGTAATCACCCACGATGAAATGCAATATAATGTAATCCCTTTCATGGTAAGATCAGCTATGAGCAGTCAGTGAAGTGAATGGAAGTTTCCTTGGAATGTGGTTGCAACATCTTTTATCTTGTAAAAGGAGATAGACTTGAGCAGAGAAAGAAAGAGGAGCCAGGAGTGGAGTGCACCCTTTGGTCTTGGGGTCTCTGCACTGTGAAGCTCCTAGAACCAGGGGAAGATTGGTGACTAGGAACATCGGGATCTCCAAGGAATACTGGACCCACAGATTCTGAAAGAAGCCAGTGCTCTAAATTTGGACTTCTAGCCTCCTAAACTGTGAGAGAATAAATTTCGTTTTTTGGTTTCTTTTTTTAAGTCATCCGTTTGTGGTATTTCTGTTAAAGAAGCTCTGGGTAACTAAAATAGTTACATTGATTTGATTACAGGAGCTCCACATTTACACAAGGTATAGGATAAATGCTAGCCAAGTGTTAGTAAATCCCTGTGCCCCAAGTTCTTAGCCTATAGGAAGATTTAAAAAGATATCCAGTTTAAATTCCCCAAATGCAGGGTTTTTCAGGTGGTGTCTTCATTGATTTCCATAACTCATTATAACAAACCCCATGAAGTCAGGCCAGTTTCCTGAATTTCCCTGGTCAGGCAAAGGATGATAAACTTTCCAACTTCAAAGGATCCAATTTACTCATGATTTAACCTTAAAAAACAAACAACATACTAAAGTATAAAACAAAAACAAAACTCACTGCTGTCAAGTCAATTCACCTCACTGCCTTCTTAATTTTTGCCATATAATCTCCATCTTATTACAGTCCTTTATTGTTAATGCAGTGTTATTTAAGACCATAAAATTATTTGAACTGTGATCAACATTTAACAATTATTCCATCAGCTTTTTGGTTTTCAAAATGTTTTTGAAGTATGTGAATCCTAAGTGATCTGTATACCACCATAGGTGGTGGTTACACTGAACCAAATGACCTTTTTCTTAAAAAAGGAAAGCTATGCCTTTGAAATAATTCACAATACTTTGATAAAATTAAGGATAAGCATATTAATAATTTATTTGTATAGTATAAAATTTGCAGGAATAGGAATCCTTCCTTTTATCTTTACCTCCTCCTCTTGCTTTTTTATAAAAGTTTACTCTGATATTAAGAGCTTCTACAGAAAAGGTGAGGTTTGAAGCCAGTTTATAATAATTCTATCATATTTGCAGCATTTAGTGAACTCACTCAGAGAAGTTGGAATCTTTTTAGTAAAAAAATTTACTTTTATTAAAACTTTAATGTATCAGTAAAGATGGTTCATAGGGATAAAATATGCATACTAGAGATGTATCTGAATTATGATGTTGGCAAAAAATATTGTATATACCCTAGACTTCAGGAAAAACAAACAAATTTGTGTTGGAAAAAGTTCAGTCAAAATACTCCATAGAAGAAAGATGGCAAGACTTCATCTCCTATTCTTTGGACATGTTGCCCGGAGGGACCAGTACCTGGAAAAGGACTTACGCTTGGTAAAACAGTGTATCTGCAAAAAAGAGGAAGACTTCAATAAGATGGACTTACACAGTGACTGCAATCATGGGCTCAAACATAATAGTGATTGTAGGGGTAGCGCAGGGCTGGGTAGTGTTTTGTTCTTTTACACACAGGGTTGCTTGAGATGGGACCAATTATCAATGGTTCGGTAGGTGAGACTAGTAACCCACGATGAAATGCAATATAATGTAATCCCTTTCATGGTAAGATCAGCTATGAGCAGTCAATGAAGTGAATGGAAGTTTCCTTGGAATGTGGTTGCAACATCTTTATCTTGTAAAAGGAGATACACTTGAGCAGAGAAAGAAAGAGGAACCAGGAGTGGAGTGCACCCTTTGGTCTTGGGGTCTCTGCACTGTGAAGCTCCTAGAACCAGGGGAATGAATTTATTCCTATTGTACTTAACAATAGGAATAAAATTCATCTAGCACTGGTGACACTGTAAGATCAACATTGGACTGCTAACCACAAGGTTAGTGGTTCAAACCCACCAGCTGTCTATAGGAAAAAGATGAGGATCCCTGCTCCTGTAAAGATTTACAGCCTAGGAAATGCTACATAGGGTTGCTGTGAATTGGAATTGACTCAATGACAGTGGAGATTGAATTTATACATCGTAAAATATTGAACAAAAATGTCTATATCTTCATAGATTCCTGAGTTCACAGTAGTCATTGAAGGCCAAAGCAACATCATAAAAAAGAACCAAGAAAGAGCAGAGAGCTTCTTAACAAAGTCAAGGGCCTTCTGGTTGAATGAGCTGTCTGTCATCTGGAGTCCATGTTGTCATTGTTGTTAGGTGCCTTCAAGTCAATTCTGATCCATAATGACTTTTTACACCAGAATGAAACACCACCTGCTCCTGTGCTGTCCTTCCAATTGCTGCTACAATTAAACCCATTACTGCTGCCACTATGCCTATCTATTGCCCTCTTTCTTGTTGATCCTCCATTTCACCAAGCATGATGTTCTTCACCAGGGATTGATTCCTCCTGATAATATGTTTCAAGTAAGAGAGACAAAATCGGGCCATCTTGGCTACTAAGGATATTTTAGTTGTAGTTCTTCCAACATAGATTTTTTGTTCTTCTGGCCATCGATGTTACCTTTAATATTCTTCTCCAACACCGTAACTCAATTGCATTAATTTTTCTACAGTCCTCCTTATTTATTGTCCAACTTTCACATGCATATGAGCCCATACAGTTTATTAAATCCAAACTCTGCTTGAGCATCAGATGCTGTCCTAGATTCTGATTCTATAGAGTATATGACACAATCTTTTCTCTAGTAGCAATGTAGTTTATTGAAGTTGTTTAGAGTAATCCTGGTATAAGTACAAACCGTTGTTGTTGTTGTTGTTAGGTGCCATATTAGGTCACATATGACAACAATTATTGTGGAAAGAGACAATGGAGAAGATCCACATCATCAGCCAAAAAAAAGTCAGGAGTCAATTGTGAAACAGATCATAAATTGTTCATATGTAAGTTAAGACTGAAGCTGAAGAAAGTTAAAACCAGTCCATGAAAGCAAAAGTATGATCTTCCTACCTGAGTTTAGTATTTCCTGCCTGAATTTAGATATGATCTCAAGAATAGATTTGATGCATTAGATACAAATGACTGAAGACCAGAACAATTGTGGGATGACATCAATAACATCATACGTGAAGAAAGCAAAAGGTCATTAAAAAGATAAGAAAGAAAAGCCCAAAATGAATGTCAGAAGAAACTCAGAAACTTGCTTTTGAGCATAGAGAAGCTAAAACAACTGAAAGAAATGAAAATAGCTGAGCAGAAAATTTCTAAGGCAACCATAGAAGACAAAGTAAAGTATTATAATAATATGTGCAAAAACACAAAGTTAGAAAACCCAAAGGGAAGCACAAACTCAGCAATTCTCAAGCTGAAAGACTAAAGAAAAAATTCAAGCCACATATGCAATACTGAAGAATTCTAGGGGCAAAATATTGAACAATGCAGGAATCATCCAAAGAAGATGTAAGGAACACACAAAAACAGTACTATAAAGAATTGGTTGATTTTCAATCATTTCTAGAGGTAGCATTTGATCCAAAACCAGATGGTATTGAAAGAAGAATCCAAGCTGCATTGAAAGCATTGGCTAAAAACAACACTCCTGGAATTTACAAGTTCCAGAAAACTGATGCAGCACTGGAGGCACTCAGCTGTCAATGCTAATAAATTAACAAGACAGCTACCTGGCCAGCTAATTAGGAAAGATCCATACTTGTGGCCATTCCAATGAAAGGAGAAGCATCAAAAATATCATTAGTATCACGTGCAAGTAAATTTTTGCTGAAGATAATTTAAAAAACTGATTGCAGCAGTATATCAACAGAGAATTGCCAGAGGTTTAAGCCAGATTTAGAAGAGGAAATGGGATGAGGAATATAATTGTTAACATCATATGGATATTGACTGAAAACAGAGAATACCAGAAAGATGATCACTTGAGCTTTATAAACTATGCAAAGGCATTCTACTGTGTGGATCATAACAACTACGGATAACATTGTAAAGAATGGGTACTCCAGACCATTTAATTGTGCTCTTGAGGAACCTGCACAGAGACCAGTCATTTGAACAAAGTCTTTTAAACCATTTGAACTGAATGGTTTAAAATAAGGCAAGGTATGTGCTAAGCTTTAATCTTTTCACCATATTCATTCAATCTGTATGCTAAGTAAATAATCTAAAAAGATGTATTATATGAAGAAGAATCATGGTATCAGGATTGGAGAACGTCTCATCAACACATTTGATATGCTGGTGACACAACCTTGCTAGCTGTAAGGAAAGTTATTATTATTACTAAGTGCTGTTGAGTTAGTTTCAACTCATAGGGTCCTTGTATAGGGTTTCTGAGGAGTGGCTGGTAGTTTTGAACCACTGATCTCATTATTCAAATTGACCTGGTGGTCCAGTGCTTTATCCCAGAGCAACATACCAGGACTCCTGCTGGAGGAAAGAGGGCATGAAACTCACACTGATGAAGATCTTACAGCCTTCAGCATGAATTCCATCTCAATGTAAAGAAAACAAAAATTCTCACAATTGGACCAATAAATGACATCATGATAAGTGGAGAACAGATTGGAGTTGCCAAAGAGTTTATATTGCTTGGTTCCATAATTAACACTATGAGAGCAGTACTCAAGATATCAAAGGACATATCACATTTTGTTGTTATTGTTAAGTGCCATTGAGTTGGTTCTGACTCATAGTGACCCTATTTAGGGTTTCCAAGGAGTGGCTGGTGTAGTTGAACATCGACCTTGCAGTTCAAATTGACCTTAGTGTCCAGTACTTATCCTACAGTACCACATCATAATTCCTGTAAGAGACCTCTTTAAAGTGTTAAAAAGCAATCACTTTGAGGACTAAGGTGTGCCTGACCTAAACTGAAGTATTTCCCATCTCCTCATATGCATGTGAAAGTTGGACAGTGATAACTACTACAAGGTTATTTAGCAAAAATAAAAGCTAATGAGGTACTTGATTATTTCAATTTTATGATTCTGTTATGAAAATTACTGATAATTAGAATGCTAAAGTTGGAAACAAAGAGGAAGGATCAGTAGTTGGAACATGAGATCGTAGTGACAGATACAATGTAGATTGTACGACAGAATTTTGCAAAGCCAATGGCTTGTTTATTCATTGTAAATATCTATCATAATACATAAAAGAAGACTCTAAACATTGACTTCACCAGATGAATTACACAGAAAACAAGTTGACTACATCCGTGGGAAAAGATAGTGGAAAAACCCTATATCATCATTCAAAACCAGGCCAGTGAGAGACTGCTGAATAGATCATCAATTGCTTGTATGCAAGTTCAGGCTGAAGCTGAAGAAAATAAAAACAAGTCTATAACAGTCAGAATATGATCTTATACATATCCTACCTGAATTTAGATATCATCGCAAGAACAGATTTGATGCAACAGACATTAATGACCAAATACCAGAAGAGTTGTGGGATGACATAAAGAACATCATACAGGAAAAAATAAAAGATCATTAAGAAGGCAAAAAAGAAAGACAATATTAAAAGGAATACCAGAAGAGACTCTGAACCTTGCTCCCCAATATAGAAATGCTATAGTAAATGCAAGACATAAGGAGGAAAAACTGCTGAACAGAAAATTTCAAATGGCAGCTCCATAAGACAAAGTCAAGCATTATAACGAAGTGTGCCAAGATCTGGAGTTAGAAAACCAGAAGGGATGAACATGTTCGGCATTTCTCAAGCTGAAAGAACTAAAGACAAAAATATTGAAAGATTCTATTGGCAAAATATTGAAGGATGCAGAAAGCATCAATGTGATATGGAAGGAATACAGAGTCACTGTACCAAAAAGAAATGGTTAATGTTCAACCATTTTAGGAGGCAGCATATGATCAAGAGCCAATGGCATTGAAGGAAGAAGTCCACGGTATACTGAAGGCATTGGCAAAGAACAAGGTTCTTGGAATTGATGGAATTCAAATTGGTATCTTGAAACAAACTGATGCAGCACTGGAGACACTGATTCATCTATGCCAAGGAATATGGAAGACAGAACTACCTGGCCAACTGATTGGAAGAGATCCATATTTATGCCCATTCCAAAAAGAAATGACTCAATGAAATGCAGAAATCATCTGACAATATCAATAATATCACATGCAAGTTAAATTTTGCTAAAGATAATTTAAAAAATAGCAGCAGCAGTACATAGACAGGGAGATGCCAGAGGTTCAAGCCCGAGTCAGAGGAGGACTTGGAATGAAAGCAGAGAATACCAGAAAAATGTTTAGCTGTGCTTTATTGACAATGCAAAGGCTTCTGACTGTGTGGATCATAACAAGTTATGGTTAAAATTTCAGAGAATGAGTGTTATAGAGCACTTAATTGTCTTCATGAGGAGCCTGTATGTAGACTAAGAGGCAGTTGTTTGGACAGAACAAGTTTACAGTATGGTTTTAATATTAGAAAAGATGTGCACCAGGGTTATATTCTTTCACCATACTCAGTCTGTGTGCTGAGCAAATAATCTGAGAAACTGTGTTATATGAAGAACAACATAGCTTCAGGATTGGAGAAAGACTTCGTAACAATCTGCTTTTATAATCTTTCTTGCTGAAAGTGAGGAAGACTTAAAATACTTACTCATGAAGATCAAAGACCACAAGCTTTAATATGAGGTGCACATATGTAAAGAAATGTAAAGAAAACAAAAATCTTTACAATTGGACCAATAAACATCATAAGCAATAGAGAAAAGGTCGAAGTTGTCAAAGGCTTCATTTTGCTTGGATCCACTATCAACACTTATGGAAGCAGCATGCAAAAATCATATGATGCAGTACATTAGGCAAATAAGCTGCATAAGACCTCTTTGAAGTGTTCAAGAACAAAGATAACATTTTGAAGATAAGCCCTGGTATTTTCAATAGCCTCATATGCATGCAAAAGTTAGACATTGAATAAGGAAAGCCTTAGAAGAATTGATGTATTTGATTTATGGTGTTGGTGAAGAATATTAAAAGTACTATGGACTGCTAGAAGAACAAACAAGTCTGTGGTGGAAGAAGTACAGCAAGAATGCTCCATAGTAGCCTGGTTGGTGAGACTTTGTCTCTCATACTTCGAACATATTATCAGGAGGAACCACTCCCTGGGGAAAGACACCATACACGGTAAAGGGGAGTATCAGCAAAAAAGACCCACAAGGAGATGGATTGGCACAGTGGCAGCAGCAATGTGATCAGGCATAACAAAGATTTTGAGGATAGTGCTGGACTGGGCAATGTTTAATTCTATGAGTTGGCATTTCCTTGACCGCACCTAACAACAGAAACAACATTATGTTAGTTGCTCAAAGATACGTTGTAGCCATGTAATTGAGTTTATTGATCAGGGAGTGTCTTTTGTTACCCTCAGAGGCAGAGAAACCCTAAATCATTTATCCCACCATCTCGCCAGTCACGTCAGTATTTTGGGGACAGCCTATCAGGGGATGAAATATATCTTCCCATCCTTTGTACTTTGAACCACAGTGGATTTCAACAGATAATCTATTATTCAGCAGCTATATTGAATTTATTATTTATTATTCAGCAGTTTGGGGAGTTCTGGAATGGCACTATAGGGTAAACACTGGACTGACAACTGCAAGGCTGGCAGTTCAAACCCACCAGCCTCTCCTTAGAAACCCTATACAGGGTCAGTATGAGTTGGAATAGATGCTATGGCATTTAACAACATTCAGTTGTTGTTGTTAAGTGCTGTTGAGTCGACTCTGATTCATAGCAACCTTGTATAGGGTTTCTGAGGAGCCACTGGTGAGCTTGAACCACTGACCATGCAGTTCAAACCGACCTTGCAGCGCCACACCAGGACTCCAGTTAGGAGTAGGAAAAAGGAAATTATTGTGGTGCTTTGACTAGCAACTTGACCTTACTTACCACCTCAAAACTTATATTATGTATCTGGGAACTTTGAATAGTATTCCTTAGGTACTCCAAACTTTCATAACTCCTGTTTCTGTAGCTTACTAGATCTTTTCTTGAACATTTTTCTCATTTGGGGTCCTAGTCTACCTCACTGGGTATCTTTTTTTCTGTGGAAATCATCAAATTTCCTTTTCAAGGTTCACAATCCTAGACATTGATTGTCGATGGATTTTCTTTGCTTTAAAATTTCTGCTGCTTAGATGTGGGCAGTGTATGGCCCTGGTATATAGTAGCTGACTTCCTGAGGAGGGAGAAAGGGTGAGCTATGGGGCCAAGATTGAGGGAGGTGATAATGATAGTGATGGTTTGTTTGTGTGTGAAATGGTATTGACTTCTAATTTGGGGTGGAGCTGATTGCCTAGTCCCTCACCCAATGTATCAAAAACCAGACACTTGTCTAGTTTACGTCTCTAGAACTCAATTTCTTCCTGAAACTCCTATTTTATCTACTGAATAATTTTTGTTTTTCTTATTAGCATTAATTTAACCATAATCTCTGCAATCTAACTACCATGGTTTATGCTAATAAACACTTTTTTTTTTGGTTTCCTATCAGACCCAAATTACAATTCAAAACTTCCTTCATTAACTAACGAAGAACAGTTCCTTCTTTCTAATCACCAGATGCTTCTCTGCCTAGAGTGGATGATGTGGAATTGTTTTTTACTCTACCATATTTGTTAATGTCTATAAGTTATGAGTGTTTTGGTAACTGTACAATAAATGGTAGAACTGATCATGTTTAGTCCTGTTGTACATTTGTGCAGCTGAGGATATGGGACTCACAGTTTCTGCGGGAATGTACTTCATCACCAAGGTGGTCATTTTTTTTACACAGCCTGTTCTGGAGTCTTGTGTGGAGCTATAGGAGAAGTATTGAACTGCCAACTACAGGGTTGCTTGTTCAAATCCACAGCTGCTCCTTGGAAACCTCATACAGGACCACTATGGGTCATAACTGACTCAAAGGCACTTGACCACAACAACATTCTGATGGGCAGTTCTTTCTTTTGGACACACAGCAAGTGTATTTGATGATGGTGTATCTTATACTGCTTTAGACTTCCATTCATTTAGAGAAAAGTATGCCTTATAGATAAAGCAAAGTAGGACCAACTATTAATGGTTTCTAAGATGGCTATTGTTGTTAAGTGCCGTCAAGTCGGTTCAGATTCAAAGTGAACCTGTATAATGTCTCCTAGGAGTCGCTGGTAAGCTTGAACTGCTGAGCTTAAGGCCAGCAGTCCAGTGTTTATCCTAGAGAACCACACCAGAACTCCAGACTAAGTATAGCGGTACTTGACTATACCTTATATCATTCTCTTAACTGTTTTGTATATGTAATATTTTCCATAATGAAAAGTTGGAAACAGATATATACTGTCAGAAGAAATGAAATATCAGTGGGCATAACACATGGGGAAGGGAAGTGGAAACTTTTTTCAGACATCAGTCTGTGCCCAGATGTTAGATATTTGGATACAATATTGATGGCTGATTAAACTACTTCTGAAGTTTTAGCATTAGGAAAATCCAATGAACCTCTCTCTGCAGACAGCTAGTGGTAGGATGGTGATTCCTTTCTATTGAAAATTTCCCTTTCCTTCACCTAAACTGGGGCCCCAAGAGGGGTGACAAAGGTTAAGTCTTTTGTCAAGAAAGTAAGTTTGTTGCTGATTTTTTTCCACCTAAAAAAGTGACAAGTGTTTCTTTTTTCCCTTTGAGAAAGGCCAGAAGGCTGACCACATGGCTCTCCTGTCACTACTTTACTGAATTAGGACAAAACATGACAACATTTCCCTAGGAACAAATAGATGAGAAAACCGTAAAATGTGTCAGCTCCTTTCATTAGTGCAGATCCTAAGAAGTGTTATTCAGGTCTCCTAAGAAAAAGGATGGCATCATTGAGAAGGAGGGCAAAGGATAATAGAAAGGACATCCTGAGCCCAGGAGACAAATGTTATTTACTTCAAAATTTTTAAGTTTTAGGGTAGAAAAATAAAGTTTAATCAATGGTTTGAATGCTGTAAACAAATGTGGATGAGTTGGCAGGTTATATATAAATAACCTGTGGACCAATCCAAGCCTCTATTTTTGTGTGGCCCATGAATTAAGACATGTATTTTTCATATTATAACAATTGGAAGAAGTACAGCCAGAATGCACGTTAGAAACCAGGATGGCAAAACTTTGTCTCTCATACTTTGGTAAAGTAGAGAGTCAGGTGAAAAAAAGGAAAGCCCCCAATGAGATGTTATTGACACAGTGGCAGCAGCAATGGGCTCAAGCTTAACAAAGATGGTGAGGATGGTGCCGGACCAGGCAGTGCTTTGTTCTGTCCTGCATAAAGTCACTATGTCGGAACCAACTCAATGGCATCTAATAGCAACAACAATGTGTAAAACAATAGCCACCACCACAAAACCCGACAAACTTTTCCATAAGAATGATTGCTCAAGAGTTGAGCCATTTTTACCTGAAAAGTTTAAAATATTTTCTATCTTGTCCTTTGCAGAAGAAATTTGTGACTCCTGTTATAAACTATGCTAAATTCTCTAAGTCGTATTTAATCTTCACAGCACCCCTAAGAGTCAGGCGCATTTTTTGCAAGTTTGCAATGAAGGGAAGTAGAGTCAGCCAATTTAAGTAAGACACCATTATCAGGAAACAAATTATTGCCAATTTCAAATTTGAACCCTGAATCTAAGAGCACTTGCAACTATCTTATATATGAGACGGTGTTCTAAAAGTCATTTTAAGACATGTCTTAAAATTGATTGGAAAACTCATCCTTGCCCAAGGGAAATGTGCTTTTTATTCAGATCTTCTAAACAAGTTATTACTCCTAGATATAATAAGATAAGCAAATGGGCCTCATTCTCACGACTCTGAATATTTCCCTGTACTTTTTTCAGGTAGAAAATGAAATACAAATATATTCTTGGTACAGATGAGTTTGAAATTTACCTTTAGAAAATTCCAAGTATGCAGAAAAGATTCTGACACTCTTAACATTTGTCTAGTTTCTCTTGGTAGAAAGCTTTTGGGTTGCATATTAATGTTTTAATTTAGTTGTGACTAAGTGACATTTTTGGACTCAAGCACAGTTTAATTTGCTATCTTAAGTCTAGAATAAAGTTAAATTTGTAAATTGGAGTAAAATATTTCTAGAATCACTTGACAATCAATATATGCTAATTACTCTTATAAAATAAAAATGTAATGACTGAAATACAGTACTATAACATCCTTAGATTAAGAAGCCTTTGAACAGCTAATTGAAACCTACATTATTAAAAAAGAAAATAAACAAAAACAAAATTGGTAAAAGCCTTGTTATGTTTGGAATCAAGTTCCCTAAAAAGTATGTTAAAGTCCTAACTTGTATACTTGTGAATATGCACATGATTTGGAAATAGGGTCTTTGGAGATCTTATCAATTAGGTGAACATTAGGCCATTTTGGATTAGTGTGGGTCCTAATCAAATATGACTGATGTCCTTATAAAAGAGAAAGTGCTCATGAACAGAGGTGGGATGCTAAGCCAAAGGATGCCTGGAGCTATCAGAACCTAGGAGAGAGACATATTTTTCTCTCAAAGTCACCAGAAGTAATGAACACTGCTGACACTCTGATATGAGACTCCCAGACTCTAGAACTCTTAGTTAATGCATTTCTGTTCTTATATGCAACCCAGTTTGTGGTCTTCTGTTACAGAAATCTTAGGAAATTAATATAAGCTTATTTCCCATGTTCTAGAATTCAAAGTGGAAGGAACTTTCCAAAACTCCCCATTAACCCCTCTTCTCTACTCTTGTTTTGCAAAAGAGGAGATGGACCAGAGAATCGACAGGACTCAAGTGTATGCAACACAGCAATGACAAAGTTAGGAAGGAGCACTTAAGTTACTGCTGCTTTTTAACTCAAGGGTTTTCCCTTTGATCTAAACCATATCCTGACCACCTTGCTTTCATTTTACTCTGATCAGGTGATAAGGTCATCTCAGAAAGTGTAACTGAATAAAACACCAGGATTTTGGATGAGGGGATATTGAAAACGTAAGGGTCTGTGTAATTGTGTTTGGAAAATTTTAGCAGTGGTAATATATCAAGATTTTAATTTACCTGGTGATGTATCTATGCACCCATAAGATCTATCTGGCTTGATTCTGATGTGATTTACTGCTGCTGGTGATCACTTTGATTCAATAGCTGATGTATTTACAGAAATTCAGGAACAGGTGTTTGTGATTCAGCAATGTCTCTGGCATCTCATTTGGTATGCAAGTTAGTAGGCCGTGTATCATATTTATAGGAACTCCATTACATTCATAATAGGGTGAATTTTTTCCCTGGGCAAAATCTTACAGTGTATCAGGGAAATTACTGTGTATTCATGGCCATGCACATAAAAGTTTGGAATTGTGAATTTAAATTTCTTGTTCTTTTTTAAAATCATCTTGCTGTTTGAGAAGTAAACCATTGAATCGTTCGTTCTTTGCATAATTCCATGCTTTGCTTTCAGCACCCCAGTGGTGGGAAGTAACGATTTAGGTGTTTGAAGCAGATGTTAAGTTAAAATCTTGGTAATTCAAAAGAGGCGTACGATAGGATACTGGGTGAGGTGTAAGTAATTCCTCAGGATATTGGGATAAAGAGCTGGTGCAGTCTCTGGTGTCTGTAGACCTTGTTTTTGCTTCAGGGTTGTGAACTAAGATGCTAAAATATGTTGTTGATCCCTTGCTTCAGGGAGGTGCATCAAAGAGAAGAAATCTGCTTAGCTTGACTTAAATGTATAATACTTGAACATATTTTTATCCTCTTTATTTCTGGTTGGATTGGAACCACTGACTTGGAGGTAAAGTCTTCTGCAACCCAGGCCCAATCCCTCACGCCCATCCCCAGGATCAATTAAGCTCCTTCTTATACATTTTTTAATTTGCTGGCTTTTGAGAAGCAATGTTAAATTTACCCAACAGGGGAAAAAAATGATGCTCCCTTTGGAATGGATGGTGCTATTGAAATGTAGTTTGACTGGATTTCTTCTCTTTTATCAGAACAAATAGTCAACATTAGCTTGCATAACAAAATGTGAGTTGTGATCTATACAAAGAGGGGACTGTTTGATTATCCATTTCTGCACAAAAGAAACAGATAAATCTTTCTAAGTGGCCTGCCAGTATCACTACTCATAAGTTTGTGCTCAAGAGATAGTCTGCCTCATTTCTAGTACTAAGACATATTGGTGTTCTTTCACGTTGTTTACTCACCTGCTGAATTTTGAAGCATACAAGGAAACTATATTTCAGGCCTGAAAGTTGACTGTCTTTAACACGTCCATGACAAGCGTTTATTGTCACTTGAAACTGAATTCCTACTTAGGAATTGTCTACCTTTGCAGAGTTCCTGGGTTTCAGTAAAGATCCTGTGAATGTTCTTTAAAACCTTCAGTTATCATGGATTTTTAAAAATCTACTAGCTTGTTCTACATTATGACTGGATGAAAAGAGCCTATGTTGCTCAGCTCAAGACTCTTCCACATTAGCAATATTCTCCAATTGTGCCAATTCTTAAGTTATCATTTACTCCGGAAGGTCTTCTTTGACTTTTAGATTAGGTTGTACCTCTTTTTACAGCTTTTTGTAGATCCTTTTTAATACTCATCACAATTTTCATAATTTTTTTTTGTAGTTAATTACTTAAAGTCTGTCTCTCTGAGAAAAACAATTTTATCTTGTTTTTCACTCTATTCCCAGGCATTTCTCAGTATTTGGGAGAAAGTAGGAATTCAATAACACTTTCTGAATAAGTGTTGAGTGAGTGATTGTATAAGCAGATATGAATCCATGAGCATTACATCGTTCAATCTATAGAGAAATTTTGTCACGTGCCTAGCTTAAACCTTTACAAGTTGTTATGTTTTTGTTAGGTGCCTTTGAGTCAGTTTGGACTCATAGCGACTCTATGCATAACAATATCAAAAGTTATTTGATCCTGTGTCATCTTCACAATTATTGTTATTTTTGAGCCCATTGTTGTTGCCACTGTGTTAAGCAATCTCATTGGGTATCTCTCTTTTTCAATGACCCTCCACTTTACCAAACATGATGTCCTCTCCAGGGACTAAGCCCTGCTGGCAATATGTCCAATGAACAATAAATGAAGTCTTATCATTCTCACATTTAAGGAGCATTTTGGGCTGTACTTCTTCCAAGACAGATTTGTTTGTTCTTCTGGTAACCCATTGTGCTTTCAATATATTTTTCAACAAAACTGTAATTCAAATGCATCAGTTCTTCTTCAGTCTTCCTTATTCATTGTCCCATTTAACATTCATATGAGGTGATTGAAAATACCATGCTTTGGTCAGGTGCACCTTAGTGCTCAAACTGACATCTATGCTCCTGCACACTGTAAAGTGATCTTTTACAGCAGATTTTCCTAAATTGGTATATAGCCTGATTTCTTCATTACTGCTTCTATGAATATTGACTGTAGATACATGTAACATAAAGTCTTTGACAACCTCAATCTTTTCTCCAATTATCATAATGTTATTTGTTGGCCCAGTTGTGAGGACGTTTGTTTTCTTTACATTGTGATGCAATCCATATTGAAGGCTGCAGTCTTTAATCCTCATCAGTCAGTATTTTAAGTCCTCTTCACTTCCAGCAAGCACGGTTTTGTCATCTGCTTATAGCAGGTTGTTGATAACTCTTCCTCTGATCCTCATGTCACATTCTTCTTTATGAAATCCAGTTTCTTGGATTATTGGTTTATCATACAGACTCAATAAGCGTGGTGTACACCTTTTCTTATTTTAAACCATTAACTATTCCCTTGTTTTGTTCTACTCAAATGACTACTCTTGGTCTATGTATAGGGTTCTCATGAGCACAATGAAATGTTCTATAATAACTTTTCTTTACAATGTTGTCCATAGTTTATTATAATACATGCAGTTATGCCTTTGCATAGTCAACAAAGCACAAGTACACATTTTTTCTGATGTTCTCTTATTTCAGCAAAGATCCATCTGACGTTAGCAATGATATTTCTCATTTCAAGTTCTTTTCTGAATCTGGCTTGAATTTCTGGCAGCTCTATGTTGATGTAATGCTGCAAATCATTTTCAGTTATCTTCAGCAAAATATATATTTGTATATGATATTAATAATATTGATTGATTTATCTCACCTTTCTCTGGTATGGGCTTAAATATGTATACACATGGACATAATACTTTCATGTGTATACACATGGATATAATACTTTACAGTTGATTTATCTATCAGGTAGCTGTCTTCCAAATTTTTTGACATAGATGATTGAACACCTCCAGTGCTGAATCAGTTTGTAGAAATAATTCAATTTATATTCCATCAATTTCTGGAGGCTTTTTTTCTCTCTCTTTTTTTTAAAAACCAATGCTTTTTGTGTAGCTTGAACTTCTTCCTTCAATACCATAGGTTCTTGATCATATGCAACTGCTTGAACATTGACCACTTCTATTTGATATAGTTACTCTGTGTGAATTTTCCAACTTCTTTTAATGCTTTCTGCATTGTTCAATTCTTTACCTATAAAAACCCTCAAATTCATAAGCTGAGGCTGAAATTATTTTTTCCAGATCTTTCAGCTTGACAAATGCTATGTGTGCTCTTCCCTTTTGGTTTTCTAACTCCAGGTCTGTGTACATTTCATTATAATACTTTGTCTTATTGAACAGCCAGTATAGTAAGTTAACATTCAGTGTAGAGATGCTAGAGAAAATGGAAGAAATGAGGAAGTAAAAAAGTTAAACAGAAAATTTCAAAGTGTAGCTCAAGAAGATAAAGTCAAGTGTTACAATCAAATGTGCAAAGATCTGGAGTTAGAAAACCAAAATGCTCAGCTTTTCTCAAACTGAAAGAACTGAAGGAAAATTCAAATCTCAACTAATAATATTGAAGGATTCTATGGGCAAATATTGAATGATGCAGAACGTATCAAAGAATATGTAAAGAATGCACAGAATCACTGTACCAAAAATGGTAGTTGTTCAAACATTGAAAGATGTAGAATATGTTCAAGAGCCAATGGTACTGAAGGAAGAAGTCCAAGTATTTTCCAATGAAGGCATTGGAAAATAACAAGCTCTAGAAATTGATGGAATACAAATTGAGATCTTTCAATAAACTGATGCGATACTAGAGGCACTCATTCAAGAGATTTGGAAGACAGCTACCTCACCAATTTGTTGTTGTCATTAAGTGCCATCAAGTCAGTTCTGATTCATAGTAACCCTGTCTAGGATTTCCTAGGAGCAGTTGATGGGTTAGAATCACCAACCTTGTGGTTTTAACCAACTTTGAAGTCCAGTGCATTATCCTGCAGCACCATACCAGGACGCCTAGAAATCCATATCTGTACCCATTCTACAAAGAGGTGACCTAACAGAATGTGGAAATTATCAGATAAAATCAGTAATATCACATGCAAGTAAAATTTTGCTAAATATATTTCAAATATGACTGCAAAAGTACATTCATTGACAAGGAACTGCCAGAAGCTGGATTCAGAAGAGGCTGTGGAATGAGAAATATATTGTTGACATTAGGTGGATCTTGGCTGAAAGCAGAATACCAGAAATATGTTCACCTGTGCTTTATTGACTATGCAAAGGTTTTCAACTGTGTGGATCATGACAAGCTATTGATAACATTGTGAAGAATGGGTATTCCAGAACACTTAATTTGTGTTCATGGTGAACTTGTACATATACCAAGAGGCAGTTGTTTGAACAGAACAAGAGTGCATTGATTGAATGCTATAAAATCAGGAAAGGTGTGCCAGGGTTGTATTCTTTTATCATACTTATTCAATCTGTATGCTGAGAAGATATTTTGAGAAGCTGGATTATATGAAGACCATGGTATCAGGAATGGAGGATGAATTATTAACTACCTGTGATATTCAGATGATACAACCTTGCTTGCTGACAGTGAAGAGGACTTAAAATACTTACTGAAGAAGAACAAAGACTACAGCCTTCAGTATGGATTGCATCTCAATGTAGAGAAAACAAAAAATGTTACAATTGGACCAGTAAGTAGCATTATGTTAAACAAAGAAAAGATTGAAGTGGTCCAAGACTTCATTTTGCTTGGATCTACAATCAATATTAATAGAAACAGCAGTCAAGACATCACATAATCTTCCAGATTAGGCAAATCTGCTATATAAGACCTCTTTACAGTGCTCAAGAACAAAGTCAGTTTGAAGACTAAGATGTTCCTGACTCAAGTCATGGCATTTGCATGTATAAGCCTCACATGCATGTAAAAGTTGGACAATGAATAAGGAAGACCATAGAAGAATTAATACATTTGAGTTATGGTGTTGGAGAAGAATATTAAAATGACCATGGATTGCCAGAAGAGCAAAGAAGTCTGTGTTGGAATAGGTACAGCCAGAGTGCTCCTTAGAATCCAGCATGGTGAGACTTTGTCATTCATATTTCCAACATTATGCTTAGTAAAGTGGAGGGTCAATGAAACACAATAAGACTCCCAAATGAGATGGCTTGGCACAGTGACTGCACCAATGGGGTCAAGTGTAACAATTGTGAGGATGGCACAGGACTGGGCAGTGTTTCCTTCTGTTGTGCTTAGGGTTACTATGAGTCAGAGCCAACATCACGACTCCTAACTACCTGCCAACAATGATAATCCCCATAAATAGTTACTATAAACTTCTGAAATGACCTTTGTCCATTGACATGAACTGCCCTAGCAGATCCCCTTGGAAGCTACTGTTTGATGGAGTTTTCTTTTTTAAAAGGCACCCTAATGAGGCTAAGATAAGAAAATTTGTCGCTGGCAGTCATAGATTGCAGAAGCATATTTTAATACAGTTTGTTTGGAATAAGCTCATACACGTATGATCTCAAACTTGAGTAGCAATATTTTTCACTTAGGAGCTCTGGTAGCGTAGTGGTTATGAATCGGGCTGCGAACCTTAAGGTCAGTGGTTCGAAACTACCAGCTGCTCTGCGGGAGAAAGATAAGGCTTTCTACTCCCGTAAAGATTTACACCCTCGGAAACCCCTGTACAGGGTCGCTATGGGTCGGAACCGACTCGACGGCACTTAACAACAACAACAACTCTCATATTATTCCATCTTCTGAAAAGATGGTCATATCACTTCATTTCTCACTGTAAGGTAGAGATATTGTATCACTTTCCAGAATATTTTCAATACTCTTCTAGAGTTGGAAGTTATTTTGTGAGTTCTGACTCTTATTTTTCATCAAGTAGTGCTGAGGGCTATATTCTGAACATTTGTATGTACCCAATTTGATTGGGAAATGTCCCGTGTAGAAATAGGTTCTGCAAGGGTCACCCATATTGCTGTTGAAAAGAACGGAGGGAGAAATGTCTGGGTTTGGGGGCCATCAGAGGTTGCCAGGTTGCATTCTGGATGCAGAGGTGTTACCAGTTCTGGTGAAAATAGCAATGGCCACTGAATCAAGTCCTTTCAGCAGGGAAACTGAGGCACTTTGTGTCAGTGGCAGCAGTATCGTAGGTACATCCCTCAATGTGCTAGTACTGCAATATGCTTTGAGTGTTTTTATTGGAAGTCTAGTCTCAATTATATTTCTTCAGCCTTCACAATGGTTGTGTTAGTTATGGAAATCATTTTAGTGAATTCCTTTTCTCCCTAATAAACCAGAGTCAGTTTCTGCTACATGCAAAAATAACCCTAACCAGTATAGAAACTGGTGCTAGAAATTATTCAGATACAGATAATATACATTAAAAAACAGGTGTTTATTTGATTTACACAAGAAATCTTGAATAAGACATTAAGCATTGTCATTAGAGACCTAGACTCTGACATCTTTGTTACTTTGAGATTGAAAGATGGTTGCTGAATTCTTAGCCTTCATGTCTATAGTCCAAACAAGAAGAAGGAACAAAGAACTCTCTCTTAACAAGGCTTACCTTTTGTTTTGCTTTATTTTTTTCTTCGTTTTGTTTTGTTTTTCCATTCAAGAATAATAATTCTCAGAAATTTCAAATTGTAAATCATTGAGAAAAAACTTTTTGATGTGTTTAATATCACATGCAAGAAAATCAGGGAGGTCAATACATTTTAATTCAGGGTATTGCTTCTTTGAAAATTATTGGGACTCTGTTATTAAGGGGTAAGAAGGCTATTGATATTGAGTAGATAACCAGTAGTGTTGGCCAACCATATGGATAGTCCTTAAATTGATGTGTGCATATTGGTTGTTGTTGTTGTTAAGTGCCGTCGAGTCGGTTCCGACCCATAGCGACCCTGTACAGGGTTTCCGAGGGTGTAAATCTTTACGGGAGTAGAAAGCCTCATCTTTCTCCCGCGGAGCAGCTGGTAGTTTCAAACCGCTGACCTTAAGGTGCATATTGGTAGGAAGATATTTAATTTGGTCTTGTGATAGTTTATTTACAATGTTTTCACTCTCATTTTGAATTTTTCTTGGCTTAATCTGCCTTACTGTACCATTTTCCCTAAACTTCTAGATATCTGCTTTATTGGTCTTATTTCTACCATGTCTGTTACTTCTTCCTTCACTATTAAGCTCTTTAAATATGGTCATTTTCTTCCAAGAGTACTATAATTTTGTCACTTTCATCTCTAAAGCCCATTCTTGTTGTTTGAAATTAAGTACAGAATACATGCCTCTCATTTTCCCTTTTAATTAATAAAAGATTCAGTTGTTACTATAATCTCAAATCGTATTAACTGTACTCTTTCTTCTTAAATGAGAATAAGACTTTCAATAGATTCTTGAATAATTTAACATGTTCTCCTTATAACCCATTGTGCCTATAATCTATTTCTGCTGCCTGTAACTGGGAAGTCTGTTATCATCTTTCTGACATTGCTCTTCTATCTCCTTTTATTTACACTATAATACTCTTTGTCTAATCACTCCCATGTACATTGATTTTCAGTTGAGTTTAATTCCTGAATATGCAGAATTGTATCTTTTGAACATCAGCTGCCTCTCCATGAGCCCTATCCTATGAGGTATGGATGATACCCAAGAAAGCTTTCATATCCATGCTATAAGTGTCTTTCTTTATTATTCATATTTTATACCTTGATATACAGATAATCTGAGAATTGATACACTGTTTCTAATTCACCTCTCCCATTAGTCTGTTCTGTCTGTTAACTTATACAGTATCTGGAGTCATGCCTTTAATTGGATGCTTTTCTTTCCCCTCCTAAATTTTATCATAAAAGACTCCTGATCTCACCAATTAGACAAATCACTCATTTTCCTTTTGAGAGGAGCAAGTGAACATTAACCAGAATTTCTGAAAATGTTATTCCAATATGGATCCCTCTAGTCTCAACAGTGACACATGAAAGAACAGGAAATTTGCCCATAACAAAGAAATAGAGGAGGAGAGAGGGTGAAATAGGGATAGAAAGAAGAATATTTCTCTTTTTCTCTACTGATTGACAATTTTCCTACCTCTAGCCTCTCCACTGCTTTCACTCCTTTCAACAATTTCTTTTCTTCTTAGCATCTTCTGTGCATTGCTGTTCACAATAAAATGTGAATTAAAAAGAAATGTATACACATGGATATGAAAGTTCTCTGACAATCTAAATAGAAGGGCTTTCTTCACTGGCCCTTTTACTGGGGCCACCACTTCTAATTAACAATATGGGTGACTGGTGATCAGGTCAGCCAAAGCTGTTTCATGGGCCACTGCAGCAAATGTCTTTGACCTGACCTTCAGGGAATCTAGGTGAGCTCTGGTACTTCATAAGTCCCTTCTGGAAACTCTCTGTCTGACCCATGACATTTTCTAGTAACAACTGTGCTTTTGGAGTCTCAGTGATTAACAAAGTATCAAACCATTCCCTTGGAACCTTCCAGAACTGCTTCTCACAGGATACCTGATGGATCTCTGCTTCACAGATGGCTTATCAGTAGTACACCAAGTTATAACTTGCTCTTTGTTTCCATTTATCTTGGGTATATTTTAGAGAGGAAAAAAATCTCCAGGTAATATGATAGGTGTTTTATCTTTTTTAACACCAGCACCTGGTAATGAATCTTGATAATCTTAGCTGTATGCTGAACCAGTGCTATCCCTAGATTTCACATTGAGACTCCATAACTCCACATTTGCTTTACTTTTATTTCCTTTTTTTTAACTAAAGCTCAAGATTATTTATTTTCTCTGTGTATATTCTTGGCATACTTCTGCCTAGAGGAAGAGTAAAATCAATAAGTCGTACAGTTTTATTAAGTTTCTTAAGGAGCAGAATATCTGCTCTGTTGACTGGAGTTGCTTAATCACCATCCCGTACAAATGTATCTTAGAATGGTGTTTTTCCCCAAACCTTTCTTAGTTGTTATTAGTAGTATTGTCTAACTTGCTAATCTAAAGAATGATTGTTGCTCCTAGGCACATGTCAATGACTAGACTTAGCCCAAAGCTAAAGAATATTTTCCTTCATACATCTTCTTTTGTGTATGTGTGTATGGCTAGCCAGCCACCTGTTGTTGTTGTTAAGTGTCATCCAGTTGATTCTGACTCATAGTCACCCTGAATAGGAATGGTTGGTGGGTGTCAATTGCTGACTTTGTGATTAGTAGTCCAGTGCTTGTCCTATAATGCCACACCATTACACCAGCAACTTACTATCTTTCAATTACTTTTTAAGTTAATTCCTTAGATTCTAAGTGTGGCAGTCTTAATTGCCACTCAGCTTATACCAATTTGCAATGAAATTCAAGTGAGATCATATAACATGTATCTGATTTCACTCTGAGAGTGAGAGTCAAGTACACAAAGTTTGGGACATGCTCTATCAGGCTGTTGCAAAGGTACTGTGCTTTGCTGGGAACAATCATTTAGCAGTTTGAACTGGCTCTCAGTTATTCCTGACTCATTCTCCATGCAGCCTTGTCTACTACTTTCTCCTTTTGTCTCAATGTTCACTAGTCTCTTTAAGATATTTACTCTGTCTTATCGTTCCTTCCTCTCAGCACATGACCTTACCTTCATATTCATGTAGAACAGTGAGACTAACAAAAAAGAACTCCCTCATCCCCATAACTCAAAACCTCCTCAAAATTTATTCCCGCTGGAACCTATGATTTTAAAGTCTTTCCTATTTTCCCACAAAAGGCATCCTTCGTGCCACTCAAGTTTACTTCATCTATCCATGCACCTATATGAGAGTTTGTTTCCTGCTTTTACAGAGACTTTTGGGCTAAATGTCATCCATTTTCCTTCTTCTATATATTTTTGCTTGCTTCCTTCAACATATAAATATGCTCTTAAAAATCCTCTGATCTATGGGCAAAAGGGGGGAAATAATGTTAAGATGTTTGGCTGTCTTTTGAATCTTCGTTTCCCTTGCATGCCATTTTTAAATAGACACTGGAGGGGGAGAGAAAGAAATACTCAGAAATATCACTGTATAGAAAGCTTGTAAGTCTGTCATCTGCCTATAACCGATTGGAATACCTAAAATGGGGCTACAACTGCCCAGTGAAGGAATCTTCCTGCAGAGCCTCTGTATTACATAAGACTATAGGTGAAATCCTGAAGAGCATCCAGAATCTTCAGAGGTGGGAAATTTCCACTTGAAAGGA